>NC_084584.2:23975000-24175000 GCF_033978685.3 Nerophis lumbriciformis | reverse complement strand
GTAACACTGCAGTTAAGCAGCTGATCAAACAAAACTGAAGTCATCGTCATGGAAACTGAGAAAAGTCACATACGCTGAAGCACTGGGAAGTGACTAGTACTTGTACTGCGCCCTGCTTTTTGCCTGCAGGCGGGACACAAAACGAATGATGGGTAAAACGTTCGTACGCAGAGATAAGGTTCACCCGTGGAGGCATATTTGGCTCAATTGAAAAGTTCATAAATCGAAAAGTTCGCAAATAGAGGGGGTTTGTAAATTGAGGATCCACGGTATACATATTTCTACCTCAACTTGTCTTTAAACAGATATATCAGCTGCCAGACTGGAGATTGGTTTTCCTAGTAAAGAACTTCCCCGTTGGTCAGAGGGTGCTAGTGGACAGCTCGTCCGGCCAATCAGCAACGCAGGGTGAAGGGAAGAAAGAGGAAGTCACTCGTCAGGGAGACATACCGGTGGTCAAGGAGGTGTCTTTGATTTCGCTTGGCAACAACCGCAGTCGCCCATATTTACTAGTGAGCGGATTTTTTCCCCCCATAGATGCCTCCCCATGCATCATTTCTCCGTTTCAACATGCTGTTGTTTCCCAGGTGCACGTGGAACAAGAGCTCCTCATCTATGAAGCCTTCCCTTATGATCAGCAACAACCTCAGAATAACCTCAAAGTGCGCTTCAAAAAGGTATGATTGCAATCAACCCAAAATGGGGTCACTTCTCGACGATGCCAATCCTGAGTTCTGCCCTACACAGGTGCCGCACAACATTAACTTCCGAGAAAAAAAGTCGAAGCCAAAGAAAGACAGGAAGGCAGAAGGTGGCCTCGCTGATGACACAGCGGCCAAAAGTCGTAGTGAGAGGTTTAGATACTTTGAGGACATCTCTGGATACTCAGGGGTAAAAACATCATACAACAACTTTTCGTCTGTAATTTCCGAACTATTTTCATGTATTGTATGTTTCTCAGGTGTTCATCTGTGGACCCTCCCCTCATTGGATGCTGGTCACCTCTCGAGGCGCCTTGAGACTTCACCCCATGACCATCGACGGCACCATTGAGTCCTTCTCCCCCTTCCATAACATCAATTGCCCCAAAGGCTTCCTCTACTTCAACAAACAGGTAAGCACAAGACATATAAGTGCTACTGTATCACTTAAACCCGGTGTGTCTAAACTTATTCCACTGAGGGCTGTATATTTAAAAAAAATCAAAGGATGCAAAGCACCACATTGATATTATTGTATGTATAGGCTGTCAAGCGATTCAAATATTGAATCGCAATTAATCGCGTTGTTCATTGTTAATTCAAAATTAATCGCGATAATCACAGATAAATACAATTTTCAACATTAATAAGTGTACCATACACAGATCATTTTCAAGTTTTTAAAACTATGCCTGGACAATTTGTGTGCTGTAATGACATGTTTATTAAACATTATGCTTTTTTTAAGACAGCTCAACACAAAATAGACATAAACACGCTTTTAACGACAATATAAAATTATCTGCAGTGCATGGGTGTATCCCCGACCAAATTTTAATTCCTGCTGTAGGGGCACTTACATTCAGAGGAGAGGAGCTACATTCCATTTTCAGATGCCAGTTTCACACATCAATAACACAAAATGTGGATTGTTACAATCATGGTTTGATTGTTTAAGATGTTTGGTAATGTAATGTTATATTTCTACCTGAAAAATGCTTCTGATATTCTTTATATTACGTGTTGTACAAGTCAATGGTATTCATATCGCTGCATGACAATGTCTTAACCTTCTCAATGTATTAATAAAATATATTATTCAGCCATCTAAACATTCTGTAATTGAGGACTATCAACTAGAACATGTTAATAGTTAATAATAAAAAAATAGACTCAGTATTAGAGCCTGCCTCAAAAATCCCCCCCCCCCCCTTCTATTCCTCAATTGATGTACTAGCAGTTATTTAGAAAGAAGTATCACAGATGTGACTCATAGCGCTTTTTTAAAAACCGAATGCATGTGATTGGTTTGAGATAAGGTGTCTTTAAATGTTTTGCCGACAGACCAAATGCTTGCAATAAAAAACTTCCTGCCTACCGTCTTGTTTTTTTCCTGAACTTGTATCCCATCTTACTAAAGCAGTTACAGTAACAATCTACATTTTATGTTATCACTGCATTAAACTGTGAACACGGAAGTGAAACCCCACCTCTCTGAAAGCAAGCGCTTTAGCAGATATGTGCACTAGTGGTGACAGCTCATGGCAATCATGAATAAAAATAGTCTTGTCTTGTCGGAAGAATGACTTACTATGGCTTTGGATCTGGGCTTTTCATAATGTACCCTTTCCTTTGTCCATTATTGCTCGCTGTTTTAAATTTTCCCACACTACCGAAGGTCAGACAGGACGTGTCCGCGTTAATCTGGGGTCAAAAAAAATTAGCACCGTTGAAGGAAATGATAGTTAACATGTTATCACGTTAGCTTTGACAGCCCTAATTTTTTTATGTTGTTAAAAGGCTCTATTTTCCCATTTTGTATTTTTTAATTCTACAATGTGCCACTCATTGGACATCCGTCTCTTAAACCACGTTTCACTGTGTGTGTGTTTGAACATGCCTGCAGGGGGAGCTGAGGATTAGCGTTCTGCCCACCTACTTGTCCTATGACGCTCCATGGCCGGTGAGAAAGATCCCACTGAGGTGCACCGTCCACTACGTCTCCTACCACGTGGAATCCAAGGCAAGGCTCTCACAACTCTGGAAATTTCAGGAATGATCTCTGATATGACATTAATCTTAACTAATTATTCTGGTGTCTTGCGCTACAGGTGTATGCTGTGTGCACAAGCGTGAAAGAGCTGTGTACGCGCATCCCCAGGATGACGGGAGAGGAGAAGGAGTTTGAAACCATCGAACGAGGTGACATATGAACAGACATGTATACGTTGGATACGGTACATTAGGTACACCAAAAGTGGCCAGTTTTTCCTTCCATGTTTCTACATTGATCCAGTGTTGTTTACTGTTGCGCTTTTGTCACCTTGCAGATGATCGCTACATTAACCCTCTACAGGAGAGGTTTTCCATTCAGCTCATTTCGCCGGTCAGCTGGGAGACAATTCCCAACACACGGTAAAATCGATCAAAATGTAGCATTTTTGAACAAGTTCTTGGACAAAATCTAGCAGTGAAGTTTAAAAGTGCTTTTAGTAACCCCTACTAACAATTAGCATACTTGCCAACCCTCCCGATTTTCCCGGGAGACTCCCGAATTTCAGTGCCCCTCCCGTAAATCTACCGGGGCAACCATTCTCCCTAATCTCTCCCGATTTCCACCCGGACAACAATATTGGGGGCGTGCCTTATTGGCACTGCCTTTAACATCCGCTTTTCCTCCATACAAACAGCGTGCTGGCCTAGTCACATAATATATGCGGCTTTTACACACACATAAGTGAATGCAAAGCATACTTGATCAACAGCCATACAGGTCACACTGAGGGTGGCCGTATACACACCTTTAACACTGTTACAAATATGCGCCACACTGTGAACCCACACCAAACAAGAATGACAAACACATTTCGGGAGAACATCCGCACCGTAACACAACATAAACACAACAGAACAAATACCCAGAACCCCTTGCAGCACTAACTCTTCCGGGACGCTACAATATGCACCCCCTGCTACCACCAAACCCCCCCCCCCCCCCCCCCCCCCCCCCCCCACCCCATCTCCCGAATTTGGAGGTCTCAAGGTTGGCAAGTATGAAAATTAGTGATCGACCGATATGTTTTTTTCAAGGCTGATAATTGATATTTGAAGTCAAAATTAATTGGCAGTAAAAGTTAGCGAAACAATATTAGTATACGTCAGCAAACAGCTGAACAAGGCTCTCAGTTGTTGCTGGGTTTTTTTAAATAAAAAATGTAGGAAGCATCGGACAAATAGCAACATATTGTTTTATGTGGGGCTAATGTTGCGGTAATTTAGCCCCGAATAACGTCGGGGGATTTCACAAACACCTTTATTACGTGTGTCTAATGCAATTTTACAGGGAAATCTCCCTGTAAATATGGGATTCAAATAAATAGAAAAAATAAAATATATTTAATGGCCTACACTGGAACAAAAGTTATTTGCATCACAATAATGCGCCATACACTCAATCACATTTTTTTGTAGTTTATGTACATTGTAAGGTTTTATTGTGAGGAACATTTAATATAAACAATTGTCTTATTTCACATAGCTTATATGTGAGACATTTTTCAAGCTGGCTGACATTATTTCTTCCTTGATGTGACAGAAAGTATGAGAATGTGTGATCTGCTTCCTGCTCTTCTTTACTTGTATATGAATTATTCTATCTGTCAAGATATTTTTACACAAATTTTGGATTTGTGGCCGAGATATATTTTCTATCTTGTTCATGTCCATCCATCGATGTTGCGTTGTTACTTGATTGAATCACGGAACGTAAAGCTTGCGGCGCTCTAATGAGCACACGCTCAGAGTGTTGCGAACGAAGGCTTGTCGAGCGACTCCATTGCTACAATAACGAAAACAAATAAAGCGGGACCGGGAAGACGCCAGGAAAGAACGACAAAATATGGATATCGCTGCAAAAAGAGGACACATGTTCTATAGATCAGTACGCTGAGCAGACCGGGGAAGAATCCTCACAAGAACTCAAATAAATGCCTCGTCAGATATCAACACATATTTGGAAGAAATTATTGACGATGAGAGTATTTTAAATTTTTAATTGAATGTTTTAAAATTAAAGGGCTTGAGCAAATGGGGCACTTTTCTCATGCAGGGCAAACGGGCTGGTGCTTGAGCACTGCCTGGGTTTTTACGATCTATTATTTTTTTTAATTGCATTTTTTAAATCTTTTTTCAACACTGGTATTAAATTTGTATATATTTTATCTGCTGGTGTAGTTATGTTGTAGTTGTTTAAAAAAAAAAAGAAGGCTGGTTAAAAAAAAGTGCTATGCTAAAATACGTCAAAATATCAAATATTCCTGTCTTACAAACTGTATCCACTCCGCTTACATTGTTGGTTAATCATCCTGCTGTGCAGTTGAAGAGAGAAGGAGGGAGGCAGTGTCAACAACGCTGTAGATACTTACTAAATACTGCAGATACTTATTGCTGCTGGAATTTTAATTTTCCTGAGGGGACTCTCCTGAAGGAATCAATAAAGTACTGTCTGTCTATCTACATGTTTTGAACCACACATCGTTTATCCATTGCTCTCTTTGGAGACATTGAGCTGGCAGAACTAAAAAAAATGTAAAAAGGCTAAAAAAAAGAAGTAATTAAAAGCACTTAACGTAGCAATTAGCACAGCAGCACTGCTCTGCTGACTGAACGAGCATGGTGACCAATGAGCCCGCTCACAATGGATATGCTGCCAGGCAGAAAACAGATGAATGAAATGTTTGTACACTGAGACAAAGTTTGTACAGCAAAGCATGTTTTTATTTGGTCTGTGGTTTGAAATAAAACATATCCTATATTGAGGAGTTCGTAAATCAAGGTTTCACTGTATATTGCTGTTACAACTTTATCAAAAAGCCCATTACACATTGCGTCGTATTTATCCCAGTTGTTGACCTTTTCTCTCTCAACCAGGATCGACCTGGAGGAGTGGGAGCATGTGACCTGCATGAAAACGGTGGCCCTGAGGAGTCAGGAGACGGTGTCTGGCCTTAAGGGCTACATCGCCGCTGGGACCTGCGTCTTGCAGGGGGAGGAGGTCACCTGCAGGGGGAGGGTGAGCAGCACATAGCTATATGATCATTGCAAAGGTGTGTCACTCAGACAAATTATTTTTTCCTGTGATCATCTTTCAAGATTTTGATCCTGGATGTGATTGAAGTGGTGCCGGAGCCGGGTCAGCCGCTCACTAAGAACAAGTTCAAAGTGCTTTATGAGAAGGAGCAGAAAGGCCCCGTGACGGCACTGTGTCACTGCAGCGGTTACTTGGTGTCGGCCATTGGACAGAAGGTATCCCTTTTTAAAAGAACCACATTTGGGGAAAGGTCTGTATTAAAACCTATTCTCACATTTTTCGTAGATCTTCCTGTGGGTCCTTAAGGACAACGACCTTACCGGCATGGCCTTCATCGACACGCAGCTTCACATCCACCAGATGTTCAGCATCAAGAATTTCATCCTGGCCGCCGACCTGATGAAGAGCATCTCGCTGCTGCGCTACCAGGAGTCGAGCAAGACGCTGTCGCTCGTCAGCAGGGTAAGCCACTAACACAAACCTTCAAAGGGGACCTGTGATGATTTTCATCTTCTCTGACTTCTAAATGTTGTTACAATGTCGAATACTTGTGTTAAACCAGAAGTGTCAAAGTTGTTTTCACTGAGGGCCACATCGCAATTATGTTTGGCCCCAGAGGGCCGCGTCTAAAAGTGAATACTATTATTACACCATTTTTAATGCATTTTATTAGTAGATTTTTTTTTAAACTAAAATGTAAAAAAATTATGGTAAGTTGCAATAATTTCACCTCAAAATGTTGTGTATATTACTGTAAATGGAAAAACAGTGTTGCTGTTTTTATGTTAAAAAAAAGGCAGTTTTGTTTTTTTAACTGTAAATTTAAAAAACATGCAATTTTACAGTAACATTTTGGCACCTGAGCTGCCAGTTTGTCTGTTTTTTTTTTTTTTACAGCAAATCAACAACTGTAGATTTTTCGGTGTAGTACTGTAAATGCCTAAACGGCACCACAGTTTATTACAGTAAAAAAAGTATAGTTTTTTTTTCATTTGGAGAAAAATGCTGTAAAAACCACAGTAAATTTCACAATTTTACCATAAAATCTATTGCTACTTTTGCATTGCACAATTTGATGGATAACTTGATTTGAAATCATTATTATTAGTATTTATTTATATTTAAAAAATGGTTTGAATGTTTGATAATATATATTTTTGCATAATTAGACAATATTTAAGTTAACATAATTTGCGATTACATGGAGTACATATACCGTATTTTTTGGACTATAAGTCGCAGTTTTTTTCATAGTTTGACTTATACTCAGGAGCGACTTATGTGTGAAATGATTAACACATTACCGTAAAATATCAAATAATATTATTTAGCTCATTCACGTAAGAGACTAGACGTATAAGATTTCATGGGATTTAGCGATTAGGGGTGACAGATTGTTTGGTAAACGTATAACATGTTCTATATGTTTTAGTTATTTGAATGACTCTTACCATAATATGTTACGTTAACATACCAGGCACGTTCTCATCTATGCCTCATATAACGTACACTTATTCAGCCTGTTCTTCACTATTCTTTATTTATTTTAAATTGCCTTTCAAATGTCTATTCTTGGTGTTGGGTTTTATCAAATAAATGTCCCCAAAAAATGCGACTTATACTCCAGTGCGACTTATAGTCCGAAAAATACGGTACTCAATGAAAAGACAATCAGTTTTAGTATAAAAGATTGATTTTGTATCTAGACATATCATCTGTGTTTATTACAAGTGCAACATTATACCCATACAATAGTTTTTTTAATAAGTTGACTTAATCAGGTTTTTAATCATTATTTCCACAAAATATACTGAGAATTTAATGTTGAAGTATGTATTATAAAAAATAACAGGCATGCACAACTAAATACTAGTATAAGTATAGTAATCCCTTGTCTGTCACTGGTAATTGCTTCCAGACATTACCGCGATAAATGAACTTCCGCAATGTAGGAGTGATTATTACGTTCTCAGTTGGTTATTTATGCCTCATATAACGTACACTTATTCAGCCTGTTGTTCACTATTCTTTATTTAGTTTAAATTGCCTTTCAAATGTCTATTCTTGGTGTTGGGTTTTATCAAATAAATTTCCCCAAAAAATGCGACTTATACTCCAGTGCGACTTATGTATGTTTTTTCCCTTCTTTTTTATGCATTTTCGGCCGTTGCGACTTATAGTCCGAAAAATGCGGTATTTTTTCTCCCAAAATAGAAAGAAAAAATAAATTTAGTAAGAAAAGTTACAGTACTTTATTGATCCATATTATTTCCAGGCTTTCGAGGGCCAAATAAAATGAAGTGGCGGGCCACATCTGGCCCCCGGGCTTTGAGTTTGACACGTGTGTTAAACAATGCTACATCAGTAGGTTCATGCATTTACGTGGAGGCTTGCATGCAGTTTTGTATGCCTCTGCCTGCAGTGTTTGAGTCTTTTTTTTTTTTTTTTTATTGGCTATGCTGTGACGTCAGTTAACATAGTTATCACCATCTAGCTAGCTTACTTGTTGTTCGCGAGCCACAACAGTAACGGTTTTCTACTTTGCTGCTAATCATATTTGGATGATTACAATCCGAACACTGGTAGGTCCGAACCAGTCGTAGTTGTAAAGTATTTACTAGCAGCCAGCAAGAAGGTACATTTTTGAAGCGACTGATTGTAAACAGAGGTCACAGCACAGGAAGTACATTACCGTAAGGGGTGTGGCTACAGGGTAGAGTTGCCAAATGGGAAACGTTTTCTGAGTTTTTTGCATGCATGTTATTGAATTTGACATGTTCGTAAATGATCTAGTAAAATTGGTGTGGTCGATTACATGGGACATGTACCGGTAAATGTCAAAAAGACTGCTTGAAACAGGTTGATTCTAATGTTAAAATATAGAGATGTCCGATAATGGCTTTTTTGACGATATTCCGATATTGTCCAATTCTTAATTACCGATTCCGATATCAACCGATACCGATATATACAGTCGTGGAGTTAACACATTATTATGCCTAATTTTTTTGTGATGCCCAGCTGGATGCATTAAACAATGTAACAAGGTTTTCCAAAATAAATTAACTCAAGTTATGGAAAAAAATGCCAACATGGCACTGCCATATTTATTATTGACGTCACAAAGTGCATTATTTTTTTTAACATGCCTCAAAACAGCAGCTTGGAATTTGGGACATGCTCTCCCTGAGAGAGCATGAGGAGGTTGAGGTGGGGACGGGGGGTAGGGGTTAGCGGGGGGTGTATATTGTAGCGTCCCGGAAGAGTTAGTGCTGCAAGGGGTTCTGGGAGTTTGTTCTGTTGTGTTACGGTGCGGATGTTCTCCCAAAATGTGTTTGTCATTCTTGTTTGGTGTGGGTTCACAGTGTGGCGCATATTTGTAACAGTGTTAAAGTTGTTTATACGGCCATTCTCAGTGTGACCTGTATGGCTGTTGACCATAATGCCTTGCATTCACTTGTGTGTGTGAAAAGCCGTAGATATTATGTGACAGGGCCGGCACGCAAAGGCAGTGCCTTTAAGGTTTATTGGTGCTCTGTACTTTTTCCTACGTCCGTGTACCACTCCGTACAACGGCGTTTTTAAGTCATAAATTTTACTTTTTGAAACTGACTCCGATAATTCCGATATTACATTTTAAAGCATTTATCGGCCGATAATATCGCCAGTCCGATATTATCAGACATCTCTATTAAAATATAATGTAGAAATGCACCAAAGTGCAGGAAATGTAGTCTCGATTTTCAAAATATTCTTTCAGGACTTGCGTGATAGAAATCTTCCTCTTTTTTTTCATCAGTTTTCCAATTTTTTTCTTAAAGGGCGCTTACATGCCTGTAGTCTAATTTAATGCCCTCCCAATTGCACTGACGTCTATAAAATAAAAAATATTCATGTTAATTTTTCTTTACGACATTTTACACGGTACTGTTCTCTCAAGATGCACCAGTGCAAACTGGATTAGCTGCGAAACTCCAACGGGAAAAAGACGGCACTATTGTGACATTATTACTTGGTTTGAGAGACCATAAGAAAAGGTAGGATGAAGTATTATTTTCATATAATCTTGGCACGTGCATGACAACGTCGACGTACGACATGTAGTGACATAAATGCTGCTAAAAATAGTGTGTAAAAAAAAAAAAAAAAAAAGTATTGTGTGAACGTTCAGGTGTAGAGTGGGTTAAGGAAAGTATTCACATCCCTTTAAATGTTTCACTCTTTGTTTCATTGCAGCCATTCGCTAAAATAAAAAAAGTTCATTTTATTTCTCATAAATGTACACTCAGCACCCCATATTGACAGAAAAAAGAGAAATGTTGAAATATTTGCAAATGTATTAAAAATAAAAATACAAAGTTTTGGCAGCAATTTTTGGCAACCTTTGGTACAATTACAGCCTCAAATCTTTTTGAATGTTTGGGCAGTTTCGGCCATTCATCTTTGCAGCACCTCTCTAGCTACATCAGGTCTGATGGGAAACCTTGGTTTTCATCCAGAATGTCTCTGTACCTTCATCATAGTCAGGGAGGTGACCAAGAACTGAATGGTCCCTCTGTCAGAGCTACAGCATTCCTCCGTGGAGAGAGGAAAACCTTCCAGAAGGACAGCCATCTCTGCAGCAATCCACCAATCAGGCCTGTATAGTAGAGTGGCCAGACGGAAACCATTTCTTAGTGAAAAGGTTGCCAAAATGCACCTGAATGACTCTCAGACCATGAGAAACAAAATTCTCTGGTCTGATTAGACAAAGATTGAACTCTTCGGCATGAATGCCAGACATCATGTTTGGAAGAAACCAGGTACCGCTCATCACCAGGCCAATACCATCCCTACAGTGAAGCATGGTGGTGGCAGCATCATGCTGTGGGGATGGTTTTCAGTGGCAGGAACTGGGAGACTAGTCAGTATAAAGGGAAAGATGAATGCAGCAATATAAAGAGACATCCTGGATGAAAACCAATGCTTCCCATCCAACCTGATGGAGCTTGAGATGTGCTGCAAAGAGGAATGGGCGAAACCGCTCAAAGATAGGTGTGCCAAGCGTATACAAAAAAACTTAAGGCTGTAATTGCTGCCAAAGGTGCATCAACAATGTATTGAGCAAAGGGTCTGAATACTTATGTGCATGTGATTTTTGAGTTTTTTATTTTTAATACATTTGCAAACATTTCTAAATTTCTTGTTTTTTTCTGTCAAGATGAGTGTACATTAATGAGAAATAAAAATGAACGTTTTTAATTTTAGCAAATGGCTGCAATGAAACAAAGAGTGAAACATAAAATGAAAAGTTTGTACAGTGAAGCAAATTTGTCCATAAGAAATAATGTAAATATGAATAAGAGGATAACAAAAGTCCATATTTTAGTGAAGGTTTATACATTTCGAACACAATATAAAGCTCTATACACTTTTGTGTATCAAACATACATACAAAGAGGTGATGAGTCAACTGTTTCTTTATTATCAATACCAAAACAACAACATGTTGTTGTTTTGCATGTGTTTCTCTGCCAACACATGCACACACACAGAACTCTCTTTGGTGCCCTCACAAACGATCAGAAATCCATAACTTTAACAAACATTGCTACAATATTAAACATTTTTTTAAGCAAAAATCCACTTACAGTACTATACATTAACATCACACAAAGGAGCACATCACAAGAAGAGAGAAATGGGCAGGGAGGGGCGAGTGGCCGCGTGCGTGCGTGCGTGTGGGTGGGAAGAGGCGCCGCTGAACGACAGGTAGTCCGCTCCTCTGCTGTGAAATAAGTCCGCTTTGGCACATTTTTCCAAAAAAGTCTGTTCTCACCACATTTAAAAACTTGCTGTGACACAAAGTCTGCTTCGTCAATCTTTTCAATACGAGCAAATGAATGAACATAGCTTTTGTACACAGACAGGAATATCTGATGCGATCTAAAAGTTAATTAATCGGAAAAGTTCGCAAACAGAAGGGTTCATAAATCCTGGTTCCAATGTATCATGTTTATGAAGTGTATTTTTGACCGTGTCTGGAAATAAAAGCAGTGACGTTCCTCTTCAAGATATATATTCAAAGTTTTTTTTAATTTTTTATATATATATATATATATATATACCGGTGTATATATATAATTAATTTTGATTACTTTTGGAGAGGGTGGGGCCTGGTTTAATTTGCAATCTGGAAACGCCTTGCAGACATATGCAAAAAGTAGGTTAAACCTATGACTGTGGAGCAAAATGTACACTATAGCTGCATAGCATATCCAATACATGATGTACAAACCCCGTTTCCATATGAGTTGGGAAATTGTGTTATATGTAAATATAAACGGAATACAATGATTTGCGAATCATTTTCAACCCATATTCAGTTGAATATGCTACAAAAACAACATATTTGATGTTCAAACTGATAAACTTTTTTTTTTTTTTTGCAAATAATCATTAACTTTAGAATTTGATGCCAGCAACACGTGACAAAGAAGTTGGGAAAGGTGGCAATAAATACTGATAAAGTTGAGGAATGCTCATCAAACACTTATTTGGAACATCCCACAGGTGAACAGGCAAATTGGGAACAGGTGGGTGCCATGATTGGGTATAAAAGCAGATTCCATGAAATGCTCAGTCATTCACAAACAAGGATGGGGCGAGGGTCACCACTTTGTCAACAAATGCGTGAGCAAATTGTTGAACAGGTTAAGAAAAACCTTTCTCAACCAGCTATTGCAAGGAATTTAGGGATTTCACCATCTACGGTCCGTAATATCATCAAAGGGTTCAGAGAATCTGGAGAAATCACTGCACGTAAGCAGCTAAGCCCGTGACTTTCGATCCCTCAGGCTGTACTGCATCAACAAGCGACATCAGTGTATTAAGGATATCACCACATGGGCTCAGGAACACTTCAGAAACCCACTGTCAGTAACTACAGTTGGTCGCTACATCTGTAAGTGCAAGTTAAAACTCTCCTATGCAAGGCGAAAACCGTTTATCAACAACACCCAGAAACGCCGTTGGCTTTGCTGGGCCTGAGCTCATCTAAGATGGACTGATACAAAGTGGAAAAGTGTTCTGTGGTCTGACGAGTCCACATTTCAAATTGTTTTTGGAAACTGTAGACGTCGTGTCCTCCGGACCAAAGAGGAAAAGAACCATCCGGATTGTTATAGGCGCAAAATTGAAAAGCCAGCATCTGTGATGGTATGGGGGTGTATTAGTGCCCAAGACATGGGTAACTTACACATCTGTGAAGGCGCCATTAATGCTGAAAGGTACATACAGGTTTTGGAGCAACATATGTTGCCATCCAAGCAACGTTACCATAGACGCCCCTGCTTATTTCAGCAAGACAATGCCAAGCCATGTGTTACATCAACGTGGCTTCATAGTAATAGAGTGCGGGTACGAGACTGGCCTGCCTGTAGTCCAGACCTGTCTCCCATTGAAAATGTGTGGCGCATTATGAAGCCTAAAATACCACAACAGAGACCCCCGGACTGTTGAACAACTTAAGCTGTACATCAAGCAAGAATGGGAAAGAATTCCACCTGAGAAGCTTAAATATGTGTCTCCTCAGTTCCCAAACGTTTACTGAGTGTTGTTAAAAGGAAAGGCCACGTAACACAGTGGTGAACATGCCCTTTCCCAACTACTTTGGCACGTGTTGCAGCCATGAAATTCTAAGTTAATTATTATTTGCAAAAAATAAAAATAAAGTTTATGAGTTTGAACATCAAATATGTTGTCTTTGTAGTGCATTCAATTGAATATGGGTTGAAAAGGATTTGCAAATCATTGTATTCCGTTTATATTTACATCTAACACAATTTCCCAACTCATATGGAAACAGGGTTTGTATATTCAAATCATCATAGGTGCCCTCTAACAATAGTTAAGCACTCGTATCATATATTGAATCTTGGACTCTCTTTTGCTGTGGGTCCTTAAAACAGCAGAGCGGTTAGGTCATATAAAGGATCTTTGACTAGCTTTTTTGCAGTAGGTCCTTAAAAACATGTGTTCCAACCAGTCTTGAAGGCAGCAACACGGGCAGTAGACGATCATTCTGGGTCATCTTTGGTGGCATTGAGCTGTTTTTTTCTTGTTTTGGGAACAGGATGCAAAGCCCTTGGAGGTGTACAGCATTGAGTTCATGGTGGATAACAACCAGCTCGGGTTCCTGGGTAAATATACAGATGCCCTTTTGGGAGAGTGGGGGGGGGGGCAAAACAACTTACACTCAGGATTATTTCCTTACAGTGTCTGATCGAGACAGGAACCTCTACGTCTACATGTATTTACCTGAAGGTAAAAGTCATGTTTTTTTCCCAGCAAAAGTCTTAAGAGCCAACTACACATTTGCTGTGACGTTGTTTGTGCTTGCAGCCAAAGAGAGCCTCGGAGGTATGCGCCTGCTGAGGCGAGCGGACTTCAACGTGGGCTCGCACGTCAACACGTTCTGGCGCATGCCCTGCAGGGGAGCTTTAGACGCCAGCACCAAGAAGTCTCTCACCTGGGACAACAAGCACATCACCTGGTTTGGTGAGTGAAAAGAAAAACTACTCAAGTTGAGAGATTTTCCCGTTCATGCTTGCCTGTTTCCATAGCAACACTGGATGGAGGGATGGGGTTTCTCCTCCCCATGCAGGAGAAGACGTATCGCCGACTTCTCATGTTGCAGAATGCTCTCAACACCATGTTGCCTCATCACGCCGGGCTCAACCCAAAAGCCTTCAGGTTCCCGTCAGCCCGCCGTGCAATTTTTACCACAACCCGGTCGGCAGTTGCTTACATGTTCATGTCCATGCTCCAGGATGATGCACAATGACCGACGAGGCCTGCAGAACGCTGTGAGGAACATCCTGGATGGGGAACTCCTCAACAAGTACTTGTATCTGAGCATGATGGAGCGCAGCGAGCTGGCCAAGAAGATCGGTACCACTCAAGATATTGTAAGGAAACCAGCACGCAAGTAGCTTATATTTTTAGCAATAATAGTTCTGCTTTTGATTGAATCTCTGCCTCTCACCCAAAGTCAGCTGGGATAAGCTCCAAATCACCTGTGATTAGAGATGTCCGAAATGGCTTTTTTGCCGATATTCCGATATTGTCCAACTCTTAATTACCGATTCCATTATCAACCGATACCGATATATACGGTCGTGGAATTAACACACTATTATGCCTAATTTTGTTGTGATGCCCTGCTGGATGCATTAAACAATGTAACAAGGTTTTCCAAAATAAGAGAACAACTTCAACTCAAATTATGGAAAAAAAAAGTGCCAACATGGCACTGCCATATTTATTATTGAAGTCAAAAAGTGCATTATTTTTTTTAACATGCCTCAAAACAGCAGCTTGGAATTTGGGACATGCTTTCCCTGAGATAATCCTGATACCCACTACAACTATGGGAAATACTATACTTTGACTTTCACAAAGTCTAAGTCTAAGAGTGCATTATTCTTTTTTTTTTTTTTTTAAACATGCCTCAAAACAACAGCAGTCAGCCAGAGCTTCTGAAATGCTGTGTTGAGACAGGGCACCTCCGTTCACTGCAAGCTGAAAAGTGTGCGCCATGCAGGGCAGACTATCCATACCAAACTCCACCGTCGTGCGTTGTCCCTGACCACAACGTGAGCTTTCGCCCCGGTGTGGTTTTTGTTGTATTTTTGTTTTTTCTCGGCGGAGTCTTTAAGCGACAACTGTGTGGTACTACTTTTTTCCGGTGTTTGCTTTTCATCCATCTTCTGCTTGTATTCATCGTGTATCTCCTTATGATTCTTGAAGAGGTGGGAGATCAAATTGCTCGTATTAAAGGAAGACGTCTTGGTTCCTCCTCGCATAACCAACTTTTTGCAGTCATTGCAAATTACCAAATTTTTTATCCGTCAGATACACTTTAAAATAATCCCAAACCATAGACATGGTGTCGTTAGTCATCGAGCGAGCTGGCTTGTTAGCCACGGCTACAGCACCGGCAACAACACACTCTTGTTGTTGTTATGCTCCGCTCGCGGCGGTTTGATGAGGTCATCAAGCGTCGCCAGTAAACCTCTCATGCTGCAGTCGTCAACTCCTGTGTTGTGTGTGGGAGAGGGGAGGGGTTGCTGACTGGGTTTATATACGTGTTTTATCGGATATGTACCGCTCCGTACAACAGCGTTTTAAAAAGTCATTCATTTTACTTTTTGAAACCGATACCGATAATTTCCGTTTTTAAAGCATTTAAAGCATTTATCGGCCGATATCGGACATCTCTACCTGTGATCCTAACAAAGACCAGTAGTATAGGAAGTGGATTAGAGTTTTCCTTTCATTTATGATTTTCCTTTTTGTTTCTTTACAGATCTTGGATGACCTCTTGGATATTGACAGAGTAACAGCTCATTTCTAAGAGCCACATTCCTGTATTTTATCTACTGATTACTGTCTGTTTCATATCTAATTTGCTATGACATCATGATGGAAAACCTTTAGATTTTTTATTAAAAAAAAGGTCAGTAAACTTATTACAATTTTTTTTAATACGTTTGTAATATTTGTGTAGCGATTAACCAATGTTTTTTTCAAGGTCGATACAGATTATTAGTAGTCAAGGAGGCTGATAATGGATATTTGGAGCCCATATTCGTTTGCAGTAAAAGTTAGCTAAACATGAATAGTATGTCACTAAACCGCTGCACAAGGCTTTAAGGTGTTAAAAAATAGAAACAAAAAAAGTAAACCTCAGTAGCAACATAATGTTTTATGCGGCGCTAATGTTTTGGTAAATTTAGCACCAAAAACAAGCAGGGGATTTCACAAACAATTATGAGGAGCATTGACATTTGCAAATGTCACATAGAAGTGAAGTGAATTATATTTATATAGCGCTTTTCTCTAGTGACTCAAAGCGCTTTACATAGTGAAACCCAATATCTAAGTTACATTTAAACCAGTGTGGGTGGCACTGGGAGCAGTGGGTAAAGTGTCTTGCCCAAGGACACAACGGCAGTGACTCGGATGGCGGAAGCGGGGATCGAACCTGGAACCCTCAAGTTGCTGGCACGGCCACTCTACCAACCGAGCTATACCGCCCCTATATAGAACATTTCCTGGGAAAAAGGTAATTCCTCTACATCACAATAACTCGACATCTACTCAATTTTACAGCAGTTTATGGATTTAATTCATTGCAAGCTTTCCTCGTGAGGAACCCTGAAATTTAAATAACAAATTTGGGCTCCTTCACGTAGCTTATAGACGAGACATTTTTCAAGCTAGCTGACATTTCTTTCTGGATGGTATAGAAAATATGAGAATGTGCGAGCTGCTGGCTGCTCTTCTTTACTTGTATATTTGTCAAGATATTCACACAAAGTTTGGGTTTTTGGAAGAGATATCTTTCCGGTCATCACCTCTCTGTCGTGTTATTTGATTGAATCAAGGAACATTAAACTCTGTGCGGACAGAGGCTTGTTAAGCAGACTCCCAATCGCTGCAGTAGCGAAAACAAACAAAACGGGACTGGCAAGACACCAGGATAGGAGGACAAAAATTGGATTTCCAGGCAAAAATGTAAAGTTTTGATGGTACACCAGAGAATAATTCTTATAAGAACTCAAATTCCCTCTCAGATATCAAAACATATTTGGGGAGAATTACCGTACTGATTTTTTTATGCCTAAATTATTTTTTTTTTAAATGGGCTCCATCAAAAAGGGACCTTTTCTCATGCAGGGCAAACAGGCTGGTACAATCTACTTTACAATTTTTTTTATTTTTTTTAACTAAAAAGTGGTATAGTGTGTACCGGTATATATAATTTTGTGCTTCTGATGTAAAGACCGATATGTAAAAATGCCAAATACCGATAATCTGTCAAATTCTAATTCGCAGTAATAATGACACCAGTAGCTTGGAAAAACAGGAGGTAGAATAATTTATTAACATTGTCAAAATAACTTATGAACATTTGGTTGTTTAAAGCATTGAAAGTGAGAAATGAATGGACCCATACATCAGGACACACTTATCTCAATCAAGCAGATATTCTTTTAAAAATTGTCTTCCATTTAAAATATCGGCTAAATACGCTGCTGCAAAAACAAATCCAGCAGCTTAAAGCAATATAGTTGCCTTCAAAAGTCAGTACCTATGTTTCATTTCCTTCATTAAAAGCATAAAATTGTGGCGCGAGTACATCCTGATTGTCCGACTGCGTAGCTTTAAAGAAAAGGTCCACAAGTTGAGGTAGGAGAACTATCTCAGGTACTCGTAAAGGTCAGAGTCCAGAGAGATGAGACCAAAGTAGCTCAGCAGGTTTACGAGTGAGCGCGTCACGCTCATCGCCGCCATCTCCGTCCTGCGGGGGAATTTATTTTAAGCGTGACAAACACAGTAAAGTAAGAATTCAGATTCGTCAAACCTTAACGCCAGCTCAAACTTGAGGCCCTCCCATCCTGTCCACAACCAGCGTACGACCCAGAACCTGTGCAGCATGCTGGTCCTCTCCGCCTGGATCTTCCCCCAGCACCGCACCGCGCTAAGGACCAATCACAAATCTGATCACTTTCCGTTGATTGGATGATCAAAAGGGCTCGGTCGCCCGCCGTGCTACCGACCTCTTGGCCATGATGAAGTAGCGGTCCACGGGCGCCCCCAGGGTAATGTTGATGCTTCGGACTGTGTTGATGTTGCGGAAGACCAGCAGCATGGGGCGAGGCATGGACTTGAGCACCTGCATGATGTTGTTAAAGCGGTGGATGGCCATCTGGCGCATGTAAGCCGTCTCCTCCCGACTCAGGACGTTGGACAGACGCAGCTGCCGCATGTTGATGGGCCGCTGCAGCAGCATCTCGCAGAAGAGGAAGTACTCTGCCAAAGTAGGTTTCTTACTTTTAACGCTAGCACTCGCTGATGACTGAATTTGTCCTTACCTTTCACCCCTAAGGCGTTGGAGTACTTCTCCATTGCGACCTCGTTTCGCAGGACGATGGACCTCCATAGTTTGCACAGCGCCGCCCTGTCGCTAAAGGCGAGTAGAAATATGGTGTTAGCGTCAGAAGTTGAAAGCACTCTTTTGAACAAGACAACTCTTACTGTTGGCTGAGGTATTCGTACAAGCCATGATCCAAAAGCACCAACTCTGCCTTGCTGTCGGGGCCTCGCCTCACAAGGACTGCAGAAACACAACAAGGCAAGCTTTTGTTAGAATTATAAAAACTTTACCTTATTTCCCAAAAATAGTGGCCATTCATTGGCTCAAACAGGTTTAGTTTGCAAGTAACAAAACATATACCGTATTTTCCGCACTATAAGGCGCACCGGATTATTAGCCGCACCTTCAATGAATGGCATATTTCATAACTTTGTCCACCAATAAGCCGCCCCGGACTATAAGCCGCGCCTACGCTGCGCTAAAGGGAATGTCAAAAAAACAGTCAGATAGGTCAGTCAAACTTTAATAATATATTAAAAACCAGCGTTCTAACAACTCTGTTCACTCCCAAAATGTACGCAAATGTGCAATCACAAACATAGTAAAATTCAAAATAGTGCAGAGCAATAGCAACATAATGTTGCTCGAACGTTAATGTCACAACACACAAAATAAACATAGCGCTCACTTTCTGAAGTTATTCTTCATTCGTAAATCCTTCGTCTTCGGTGTCCGAAGTGAAAAGTTGGGCAAATTTACGATCCACTGGCAGATGTTGGCGTCGTCTGGCGCTGCCTCCTCGTCTTAGTGAAGGTGTGTTCGCCTTCTGTCATCCATTGTTCCCACGCAGTTAGCAGTCTAGCTTCGAATGCCCTGTTGACACCAATATCTAGCGGCTGGAGGTCTTTTGTCAATCCACCCGGAATGACGGCGAGTATTGAATTAAGCGCGTAAGCGTGTCTCTCAATGTGCTGTTATGAGCTAGCAAATATAACAACTACACTACCCAGCATGCAACGATAGTTACGAGCATGCGCGGTAGCCCTGAGAAGCGTTGTTGTATGCTGGGAGTTAGAATGTGGTTATGAGCACGCTGCGAGTAAACGTTGAGAACTCAGTTAACACGCCTCGTCTGCATTATTTATAATTAGACAGACAACACACTTAATAGGAGCCATTTTGGGGTCTTTACATAAACACACAAATGGAAATGAAACGTCACATATCCCAGCATGCACCGCGCGCTTCTTCTACGGGGAAAAAAGATGGCGGCTGTTTACCGTAGTTGCGAGACCTAAACTTTATGAAAATGAATCTTAATATTTATCCATATATAAAGCGCACCGGGTTATAAGGCGCACTGTCAGCTTTTGAGAAAATTTGTGGTTTTTAGGTGCGCCTTATAGTGCGGAAAATACGGTACCGTATTTTTCGGACTATAAGTCGCAGTTTTTTTCATATTTTGGCCGGGGGTGCGACTTATACTCAGGAGCGACTTATGTGTGAAATTATTAACACATTACCGTAGAATATCAAATAATATTATTTAGCTCATTCACGTAAGAGACTAGACGTATAAGATTTCATGGGACTTAGCGATTAGGAGTGACAGATTGTTTGGTAAACGTATAGCATGTTCTATATGTTGTTTGAATGACTCTTACCATAATATGTTACGTTAACATACCAGGCACGTTCTCAGTTGGTTATTTATGCCTCATATAACGTACACTTATCCAGCCTGTTGTTCACTATTCTTTATTTATTTTAAATTGCCTTTCAAATGTCTATTCTTGGTGTTGGCTTTTATCAAATAAATTTCCCCAAAAAATGCGACTTATACCCCTGTGCGACTTATAGTCCGAAAAATACGATCCTCAATGAAAAGACAATCAGTTTTAGTATAAAAGATTGATTTTGCATCTAGACATGTCATCTGTGCAACATTTATACCATACAATATATTTTTTAATAAGTTGACTTAATCAGGTTTTTAATCATTATTTCCACAAAATATACTGAGAATTTAATGTTGAAGTATGTATTGTAAAAAATAACAGGCATGCACGACTAAATACTAGTACAAGTATAGTAATCCTTGTCTGTCACTGGTAATTGGTTCCAGACATTACTGCGATAAATGAACTTCCGCAATGTAGGAGTGATTATTATAAATCAAATACCTTGTTTATTACCTTCTTATTAAATAAATCAACATTATGAGATAACACCCTTTTGTCCAGGCCTTCTCAAATAGTGGGGCTGGTCCACTTGGGGGGGTGTGGTGTGATGCAAGGGGGAACATGCTTCATCAGTATCATGCTTTAAAACTCGCTTGGAAAAGCTGTCCACTATAAAAATTGCTCATTTTAGCTTTTATTCCTGATATCCTCATTTTTTTTAATCATTTTTGTTCAGTCAGTTAAAGTGTTTTCTATATTGTGCTCCTGAGTTAATGTTACTGATCAATTTGAATGTATTATTTATTGAGTTAATTTAATTTTGTGTATCAAATGGTAATAGTTTAAGGATTATGTATGTATTTTTTTATTTCTGGCAAATTGATTCACTTTAAATATTTTTTTTATTACGGACTAAAAAACTATACACTACACACATACTTATATATACATAAGGATACAGTGTTATGCACAGGTGTACTTATAAAAACCTTTTTTTTAGAAATGGGTCTTCTTTTCTTTTTTTATTAAATCAACATACAAAACACAAGATACACTTACAATTAGTGCACCAACCCAAAAAATGTTTTTTTTCTTTCTGTTATTAATATTCTGGAAATGGTACTTTATAGTTGTGGGGTGCGGGATTATTTCTTCTTTCTACAGAGGGCATAACAAAATAATTGAGAAACACTTGTTTAGTCATGTTGACACTCTTTTAATCCAATATACTGTAGTAATGCTCACTAAGACTGAGCCAATCAGTGGCCATGATATTGAAAAGTGTCATCTGATTGGTGTGGTATTCCGCCAATACTATTGCAGGATTGATGTTCTAAAGTTCTATTTTAATGCTTGAAAATTCCTAATTTAGGGCAAAATAATTGTAGAATAGGCTTTAAAAATAAACTACCATGTGGTGAAACCGCAATATTTGATGTGGCGAGGGACGACTGTACAGTGTTCATTTGGCAGGAGGCATTTATTTATACAATATCACTTTTACAATATTACTTAATCATTAATTCCACAAAAAATACTGGTAATTTTACCCGAATTAAATTTTAAAATAATGTGTATTATACAGTAACATGCAAGTCCAATTTAATACTACTACTGCAATACATGGCATGTTTATTACCGTATAAATGGCACCTACTGTATTTTTTTTTTACACCTTTTACACAATAAATTATAGTAGTTTCAATTATTTCAAAATATATCATAAAATACTGCCATGTATAATAAATGCCATAAATATTGTATTATTTAGGGAACATTGTGATGACTTACCAATATCATGAAATTGTATTATTTTGTAATTGATTCTGAATATTTTAATGAGTATTATTCATAGTGTTCAAGTTATTTACCTGTGTATATATTTTTTAAATTATTGGAAGTGTAGCATTTCATTTGTCCAAGTGAAAAACACAAGCGGCTTAATTGAAGTGGGCGCCTATTAGGGTAAATTGGATAATTATACTGTTTCAGTATAATTTTTAGTTTTGCATTTTAAAAATCCCACACTTCCTTACCGTTTCCTGGGTGAGGATCAGCATGGATGAAACCCGTGTAGAAGATTTGCTCAGAAAACGCTCGGATCAGTTTGTCTGCAGTCTGTGAAAGTTGAAAGGTACTTTCATCATGACAGTTTATTCATAGAAAAAATTGCTAACGTACGTCTTTCAGGCTCAACCCTTGTCTTTTAATTTCTTCCACGTTGTTGATCTTGCAGCCGTTGCAAAACTCGGCAGTCAGCACTCGCTTTGAAGTGAAAAGGGGGATTTTAATACATCAGAACATTAAGTCATCTTTTGAGTCCTAAACCTCACCTTACTCGTTTGCTCCCAGAAGACTTTGGGCACCACGAGGAACTTGAAGTGTTTCAACTCGTCGGCGCACCTCTCAGAGTTCCTGGCCTCGTTCTCAAAGTCCAGCTCTTGAGCTAACGTGCCCTTTAGGTCCTAAACGGTGATCAAAGTCAGAAATAATCTGCATCTGTCAAAAGTGCCCTATTATGCCTTTTTATTGATGTGTTCAAGGTCCTGTGTCCCTAGAGCCTGGTTCTGTGAAGGGTCAAATGGGACATGTTTAAATGTGTCAATTAATTTAATTATTTCATGAACCTCTGTAGTGTCAGTGCATCATTAATTTAGTTTTCACCCATTAAAGTCAGTGGGCGGATCCTAACACCTGATTGGTTACTCCGCAAATCTTGTCTGTGTGAAGCGGAGGAGTATTTAGTGTGACAAGATTAGATTAGTTTATTTCAAAGGGAACAATGCAATTTCAGAAAACACATGACTACACATGGTTAAAAAAGCCAGAATTAGCCAAAAGGCTAATTTTCATCTGTAGTCCCTTGGCCATGTGCAGAAATAACTACCGACAACTTCAATAAATGTATCTACATAAACTAACATTCTCTGGGTCAGTAGGTCTTGCTTCCACAAACGCTGAAAGGTCTGAATTATATAGAACCAAAAAAAACAAAAAAAAACAGGTATCCTTAGACGCCAAAAGACTTTGTTTCAGGTTTTAGACCAATCGTTGAACTATATTTGTGTTAGCCCCGCCCACTGTTTTTGATGGGTGAGTTTGACGGATAAAATACATTCATGAACACAGGTTCGTGAAAAAAATTAAATCATAGAGATGTAACGGTATCAAAATTAGACAAACTTTATTAATCCACAAGGGAAAGTGTATCTCACAGTACGATATCACGCTATTAAGGCCACGGTATGATATTGTCGTACATACCCCCCCCAAACAAGATTTGGTAGAAAAGTGTGTAAAATGCAGGCAGGTGAACACCCTTTGGGGGGGGGGAAAGGAACATTTCTATCAGCACCAAGTGGTGCCACGCAAACTCCAAAAGAACATTTTGAAAATCAAGACTACATTTTCTGCAGTTGGGTACATTTATATACTATATTTTACCTTTAGATTTATTGTCATTACAAACCTCTTTTTGCTGTCTTTTTGACACTTACATGTCCCGTGTAATATAACACATATTTTTTAGGTTTTTTTCGGTAAATAATTTACCAGCATTAATATCATTAGAAAACGTTTCCCATTTGGCAATTCAATCCCGTAGCCACGCCCCCACGGGTAGTATGCCTCCGGTGTTGTGACTTCTGTTTACATCCATCACGTCAAAAATATACCTTCTTGCTGGCTACTAATGTTTTAGAACTACAACTGGTTCGGGACTAACAGTGTCCAGATTGTAATCATCCAAATATGATTAGCAGCAAAGTAGAAACCCGTCAACATTGAGGCTTGGAGAGCGAACGCAGGCGACAACAAGCGAGCTAGCTCAATGAGCTTGTTTCAGCTTGGGGGGGCTGGTTATGAAGAATAACTGTACAAGACAAATACTTCTGTAGCACAAAAAATGGGACAGGTTTAGGGAGATTTTGACAAGTTAGAGAGCTGGATGATATCACTCGTCAGCAGTGTTGGTTATAACGACATTACAAACGGCGTTTTGTTTTTTTGAGTAACGAGTAATCTAATTACTGTTGCCAACGTTTCAATGCCATTGCTGTTACTAAGAATGTGAAGTGGCGCGTTACTACAGTTCGGTTGAATGAAGTGCAAGGTGTCACGTTTCGGCCACACAGCTGCCTGGAGAGAGAAGGGGTGGCGATGATGAGCAGATCATGCCCTACTCACGCCGTCTCACTGCACACTCTGACTGACACAAAACAAGACCCGCGATAATTGCGACGAGCCACAGCCAGGGAAATTCAAAGGTAGTGTTATCAAACTGTAAATACCGGCACTACTTTTTGCTCATTGAAATTAAAGGCAAGAATGTTTACATAACATGCACGCTTATGTCTAGGTAAAAAGTGTTTCTCCACGTCTGCCTCCGGCAACTCGAATCGCACCTTATGCCAACATGACACTTGACGCTGCTAACCCAAGCCCAAATGCAGCCCTTTATTTTAATCAGATTTATCACATTTTGAAATTTAGATTAATCATAATTAATCACAGCTGATTACTTGCTTGCATAGTTAAAATTAGCTTAAGAAAAGACCCAAATATTTGTACGGTACACAAATGCAATTTTATTGTCAGAATGTCATTCAGGAACATTTTTTAACATTTTACTTGGATGCATGTCATTTATTTAGCCAAAACTTGGTTACAGTTTTATCTAAAGTTCTTTCAGGCTGTATTTTGGTATACAGGTACAGAGAATTGCACTACTTAAAGGCCAAACGTTTCTTTTTACCTACGTTTATATTTTTGGTACTGTATTGGGTTTTGTACTTTTAATATTTAATGTTGTTACTTTACGGGGTATGTATTTTATTTTTTAAATCTATGCATATCATATGGCACACTGCAACCTATTGCGTTCAGATAAATGCTAAATGTTCTAAAATACTGCTTATATTGTTTTTTATTTTTCAATGAGTTAATATAAACTACTTTGCCGTTAAAGATGTTACCAAACATAATAGCGGATACAATAACAAAATAAAAAATAACATCACAGTTACTTTGCTGAGTAACTAATTACTCTCACATTGAGGTAAATGAGTTACTAACTCAATTACTTTTTGGGAGAAGTAAACTAACTACATGTTTAAAGTAAGATGACCAACACTGCTAGTCAGAATATGTATTTCAGAAAACCCCTAAAACCCGTAACCGCACAAACGTAGCACATTCAAATAGTTATTTTAATATTTGCAATGATAAGGGGGGCAACTTCACACAGATATATGATATAATAAATACTGCCTGACCCACCCAGTGTGTAGAGCCACCACTTGAGATGTGGAGAGCAGCATTGTAAAACAAGAAAATACATGCAGGCTTCGCTACACATCTTAAAGCTTGGAGCTCTGCCAACTATCAGTAAGTAAATATATGAATTATGTATTGAAATGCTTGCTGACCTTAAGGACCCATCGGAAGCCAAAGCTTGGGTGCATGAACTTTACGATGTCCAGCAGGATCTCCAAGGTTCTGATGTCGCCGTCGAAGCGGTCCCTGAGGTCGATGTACTGCACCTTGACGGCGACTAAGGTTCCATCAAACAGTTCTGCCTTGTGAACCTGCGCCAAGCTGGCAGCAGCTATGGGCTCGTAGTCGAAGGTTTTGAAAATCTGCAGTGGACTTCTGTTGAAGTCTTCTTGGAAAAGAGCATCCACCTGTTGTGTAGGGGGAAAAAGCCTGAGAAATCTCACCGTGTGCTCTTTAGGTTTGTTTTCCCTTGCAGTCCTCACCTCTTTGTACCTCCTGTTCAAGGCTTTGTCTTCCAGGATCTGCAGCGTGCGGATGTACTCGGGCGGCAGGAGGTGGTTAAAGGAACACAGACCTTGACCCAGTTTGATGTATATGCCGCCGTTCTTTACCGCACCCTCCACCATGCTCTCTGCTGCCCTCCGGTGGCATGCCGACATGCCGGCCAAGTAGGATGGGCTGCTCTGGCAGGTAAGACGTGAACAGTAATAACGCTCGCCATCATTTGGCATTCCAAAACACCACTATGAGCACTTTAAGATTGCAGTTCAGGACATAGATCGGGAGCACATTCTTGTTGATGAAAAGGACTGTGACAAAAACAGTAACTTATTACCAACCACATTGAAGAGAACATTTCAAAACTTTACATGCAAAATTAAACACAAAAATAACAAAAACTCACTACCTTGATGAACTAAAATATTATTAGACTTATGAAGGATCGTGACCATGCAATACAAATATTACTGAAAACAGTCAACGAATAGGCAGATTTTTACATCTTTGAAGTACCAGTAGAGTCTAAAAACAAGTTTACTTTATATGCTTATTTGTGTTTCATTGTATCCATTAAACCATATCCAATTGTATTCACAATCTGCAAAGTATGTGAAAACACCGTTTAAACATCACAAAATGCCACAAATTCAGTCAGCCATTTTGAATATTGCGCTCTGAATACCTTCAGCTATTTTCGGACATGCACTCTGATCAGATCAGTCATCATACTGGAAATATGCAAAAAATTGCAAAGAGATGTGCTGTTTATCATTCACAATCCTTATGCCAGACAAGAACTCATATGTTTGGCTTTTATTATGCATTCGAAATCGGAAATAAATCGCCAACAATTGATTCAACAGATCGAGGGTCCTTAATTGTTCTCATTATACTCTTTAAAAACATCCAGGACCTGCCAACAATATTCCTTTTACATGTCATTACCTGAAAATTAACCAAGTATGAGTGATACTATTGTAAGCGCCAATGCAGACTGACTATTTTAGTGGCACATTAATAGCATTGAGCTAATGCTGGCTCACACTGCTGTTGTTGACACACTGAGCCGACGGCTGCTTCTGCTTCACCTCAAACTTGCTTGAAGTAAATTCTAGATTACAATTCAAGCATCTCTCACCTGGGAGTAGACAAATGTGGCCATGGACTGAGAGACTGGTCGACTTTGACATCCCCCGAGATGGCGAAATAAACCCCACAAGACTCTTTCTGCTGGAACTTTTTCGAACACTTCATGAGAATTGCGATTGAATCTTCATTATGTGAGCGTCCCGTCGGTCGGCATCCCAGCGAGAGTGGAAATATTACAGTGTTTGTTTTATTCTGGATTGTTATTGTTAGTTTGTATGTTTAGCACCTGGCAATGCAGTGGATGCTAGTGTCACAGTGAAATTGCATCCATCAGTCGGCTTCTAAAACATATTGCTCATCCTTGTTGTGTTCGGGCTCAAAAATATAAAGTACTGTATCATAATTTTTCCAAAAGTAATCGTTGTTGGCTCTCACAAAGTCTGCTTGATTAGCATTGTTGTTGATGGGGAAAGGATCTTTGGTTTCATCACTCGTGTTTTTCCCTAGAGGTGGGTCCACGCTAACCTGACTCTCGCCAGATCCTTGTAGTTCGCTGAGGAGCTCAGCAAACTACAAGGATCTGGCGAGAGTCGGGTTAGGTCCACGCCTTCATTCGCACAAACATCGCCAGTAATAACATGTAAAGTAAGTCAAGTACCGGTACTTTTTAAAGCAGCATCAATTTGTGATGCCCTAAGAAAAAGGCACAATAACAAACGCTAACCACGCAAACACCAATGCGAAGGTATCATAAGATTAAACATACAATCCATCAAATAGCCAACATTTTAACAATTAAAGACAGAATTCAACACTTTGAGTCTTTTAGAGTGCTAAAACTGTCAAGAGTTCATCAATAGTCAATATACCAGTGTGCAGCTTTTTAAACATCACAAAATGCTTTTCTTTTTGAGGAAGTGAGATTTTGTGTTTTGTTGTTTTCAATGCTGCTATTTTAACTGTTTAAATACATAAACAAGTTGGGTTTTTTTTTTTTAGCATTTTGCCTTTTATTTCTTTTAAATAGACAAATTTTAATAGTCATTTTATTTTGTGTAACAGCTGAATGAGAGGCACAGTTATAGTATAAATAAATATTTATGAATGAATTAGTCATCTGGTTGTTGGTAAAATAATTTAAAAAAATAAATAAATAAATAAAAAATCCATCCGTCGTCATGTCTCAATGATTGTGAACGATAGGCAAAATTCCCCAAAAAATGCAGTTCTCCTTTAAGCTGCATTTAAAAGTAGATAGAAAAATTAGAGACATTAAATGTGTGTATGCTTTATTATCCGACGAGTCGAATAATCGTTAAGCTAGTCAATGACTGATCCATTATCAAAATAAATAAATACATTACAAATAAACTACAACTTAACATGAAAAAACGTTAGCAATGTTATTTAAAAAAACAATTTCAATGTGCAACCGGATGTTTTTGTGTCAGGTAAAATGTTTCAGGTTGTAAGCGATTATAAATATTTTGGACTTCAGATGGATCATTAATTAACATTGAAATCACAAGTTAAAAAGGTATGCAATAAAATCTCTCAAACTACTGTTTCACCAGAACGTAACTATCACTCAGTGGCGCAACTGTTTACATGCACGCCTTGATACTCTCCCATATCAAATACTGTTTAACTACCTGGTCAAATATAAAGGTCACCACCTTCAAACCACTGGAATCCTTGTACAAACAAATAATAAAAATACTGGACGGAAACCCATTGATTATCACCTTCGTATAGTATCAAGCAAACACAAGCTTCTAAATTGGGACACTATGATCAAATACACAAATCTCTGTCTCCCATTTAAAATCCCCAATGGGCTGTCTTCACCACCACTCAGTTTATCAACATTAGATCAGCTCAAAAGGGCAGTTGGCCAATCCTCCTTCTGTCTTACAGCAGTGCATCTGTGGAACTCTATCCAAACCAGCATGAGAGAATCAACATTTCTCAATAATTGTAAAATTATTTTAAAGAAATGGCTGATCGATAACAAGCACTGTTCACATGGATGCCTGCTATCATGAATATTGTCTCTTGTTCAAGTGTATACATTTATATGCTCAAGTGTGTGTACCGGTATGTAAGAAGCTGATTGTAACGGCCGATCTGCTGCCCATGTGTGTCTCCATGCATGTTAATAGTTTTAATTAGAATAGTACGTTCATTGTTTTACACTGTGCTTTATAGCTTAATCTGGTGCACTCACAGAAATGCTCATTAATGTACACTTTTCCTGTTGGTGCAGCATTGTTGTTGTGAACATGAAGCTTACCTCATCCAGGCCACGAAGAGCCACATTGGTGGTCCACCAGTAATCCGCTGATATGAATAGTCCCACAGACAGAGATCTAAAACAAGCAAAATGGGATTTAAAATTAAAGTAATCACTATCCAATAGGCACGTGGGCCATAAACGCCACACAAGACCATTACATCTGACCCCTTGTATGCTTCTAAAGCTCACAAATGCTCTTTGTATATGAAAAAACACACATTACTAGTGAAAAGAATACAATTGTGTTTCATAGGAACAGGACAATTCCTTATGTACACCTGCTGGTGTGCCTTTTGAAAAATGTCAATGCTCAGTTTCGATTTCTAATATCGGATCAAGAATGTCCAAAGTGCGACCAGCAGCCAGGGACACATTCTAAAGGCAAAATAAACACATGCTGGATTAGAACATTACACAAATGAACTAAGAAAATATTCAACCGCCTCAATTAATTGCAGGATATACGTTTTTAAATGTGCCAATGCCCTCAAAAATATTTAAGTTGGCGGTATAATATTAGTAAAGAACAAAAAGAAGAAATGTGATATCTTAAGGCAAGTTTCTTTTAATGCAGGGGTCTTTAACGTTGTCAAGGCCAGGGACCCCCAAACTGATGGAGCGGAAAACACCCACTTATATATTTTGTAAAAAATGGTGTTTGGCATCAAACTGGTCATATAAGTCAAATGGTCAAATAATAGCAGTAGTACCACTTATAGCTAGCTGGAATATAGCATCTAATCGTTAGCTGACAATTGGCATGCTACTTGCCAGTTGGCAACCAGTACGCAAATCGCTAACTGGCGCGCTAATCACAAGCTGACACCTAGAGTGATAATTGCTACCTGGCAACTACAGAGCTCATCGCAAGCTGGCAACTAAAGTGCTAGTAGCTAGCTATCTTGAATGCTCGAAAGGAATACAATAATACACCATACATTTTGGACTATAAACCGCTACTTTTTTCCCACACTTTGAACCCTGTGGCTTATAAGACGGACAGGCTAATTTATGGATTTTTCTTTGCTGGAGGCTATTATAAAATGATTGTATAAAAAAAAAACTAAACAAGCTAAAACACTGAGAGGGTGTTAATGGTTGTGCTATGGCGCCATATTTGGACGAGTTCGCTCACTGCAAGTGCTGCAATGTCTTCCATTTACCGGAAGTTTTTTTTGTTTTTTGTTTTTTTCCTTTAACCAAAGTGTTGTTTAGTCTTCTAGCCGTTTATAGCGTTTTCTATTTGAATGGATATTTCATTCATCACTCCAAACAACATTTCTGAGTTTTACAGTTAAACTAAACGTTGCTTGGAGTCATGAATGAAGAATCCATACGAGCAGTAACGCTATGGACGGCTAGAAGACTGAACGACAGCTGAGAGAAAGAAAGCTCTGCTGGTAAATGGAAGGACGCTGCAGTATCTGCAGTGAGCAAACTTGTCCAAATATGGCGCCATAGCACAAACAATAAAACATTCTCAGTGTTTTTTTGTTTTTTTTTAAAATACAATTATTTTTATTCCAGCCGCCAGCAAAGAAAAATCCATAAATTAGCTGCTCCTTCTTATAAGCCGCATGGTTCAAAATGTAGGAAAAAAATAGTGATTTATAGTCCGGAATTTACGGTATATTTTTCTAAAATATACCAGTATTAAGTGTAATACTGGTAAACCGCCCAGCCCTAGTAGCAATATGGTTGTTAAAGTTAAGGATTTTTGTGATTTCTGATTGTTTGTGAGGGCACCAAAGGGAAAGGGACTTCTGTGTGTGCATATGTTGGCAGAGCACCATTCAGCTTGTCGTTGTTTTAACTTATGTATGTTTGATGTACAGTACTGTATAGCACATTGTATTGTGTACAAATGTATATAAAGTTTACAAACCTTCACTAAAATAGTGACTTATCAAAGCTGAACCCCATTTTTCATATATACATTGTTTTTTATGAAGACCTTTCCTTCATTATACAAACCTTTCGATTTAAGAACCCTGTTGAAGAACTAATTATTTTTTTAAATCAAGGTTCCACTGTACAAAGACAACCCAAAAAACACCCTCTGCCAAGAATTAATGTGCGTCATTTTGTTCCGATAATTGCCAAGTCTTTAAATATTGTATTAAATGTTAAAAATTACCCTTTTTTGTGTATAATTCTAATGTGTTGGTTACCTTTTAACAGTGGTGTGCCGTCAGGGCCAGCAAGGCCTTCTCTGCTGGCCTAACATAACCAGAAATAATGATCATAATTAAAGATAAAAGTAATTTTTTATTTACTTTCCCTAAATATCTAAAATTATTCAAATTCACTTCATGTTATATTATGCTCCTTCCAGCGCTGTTGTTTTTAGGTTATATAGTTTTTATCCAATCAGACTTCAGTTAGCCTATGTTGCCATGCTGTACCAAATCTGCCTAGAGCCTTCAGAATCAATAATGCAGGGTGTAAGTGAACTGACAAACATTTGACAAACAGTTGCAATAACCAATCAGATCACGAGTTGTTGTCAGTAAGGCCTTCTAGATGGCCTAAGGCAGATATATATTGTGATGTTATGAACAAGGTAACATAAGAACTCCATTACCCAGCATGCCACAGTAGTGAACAGCATGCGCAATAGCCCGGTTTAGGTTGTTGAATGTAGACATGCAGCGGGATGTTTTTGATGAGCACGCTGTAGAGTAAACTTTAAGAACTCAGCCAGCACGCCTCGTCTGCACCTTTTATGATTAGACAAGACAACACACATATTTGCAAGGCGCCATTTTCAAGAAGGATAGTTAAAGAGAAACTACATCTTGTGAGCCGGAAGCCAGCTCAGCTGTCCCGGCGATGAAATGTGAGTTCAGATATTTTATTTCTTAATTTTTTCACGTTGAATATGTTTTTTGCTATTTAAATTTTGACACTACCACATAAGATATGTTTTAATTGCTGATGCGGGTTTATTGATTTTGAAATGCTGCAGAAAATAACCCGTTTTGTACAATGCCCAGTAGTGCGTAAATGTGTTTCTGTATAGTATTTCTCCAGCAATGGTCATGTGGTGACATTAATTATGGTATTTTGAGTGGTAATCATTGAAGTCGGACATCACTGAAGGCCTAGGTGGGAAACTCACGGCCCGCCACTGCTTTTTAAGCTACATTAGTGGGCCAAAAGGTTATAACCAATGTTGGGTTAGTTACTGAAAACCAGTTACTAGTTACTTTATTTCAAAAGTAACTCAGTTACTAACTCAGTTACTTACACCAAAAAGTAATGCGTTACTGTAAAAAGTAACTATTTAGTTACTTTTTTTTCTGCTTTTTTTTTTAAAAGCTCCCATTAATGCCTTTTTAGCCTTCATTTCAGTACCGGTACTATTATTGCACTGGAGAATAATACAACTGACATGCATTTGCATCACTGAACTCTGCTAAGCAGTGTGCTCTACATACAACACACAAAGACAAAGATATGTTTCAAAGGGCCATTTTATTTCAGGCCAGAACAAATTGACAACTATTTTAAATAGCTGCAACATAACATACATAAGTAACAAACAGCATAATAACAACATAGCTGTAAACCTGGCTTCACCTAAAGAAGGCACACGTGACATACACAAAGCCTAACCAGGCAGATTTGAATTGTTGTTATTGGGCAGTAGACGGGATCTTTGATCCAAGACACAACTTACATTTAACTAAAATGTTCTTTTCTTTGTGCTTGACAAAAGAAAAGAAGTGACAATATCTCATACTTGCCAACCCTCCCGAATTTCAGTGCCTCTCCCCGGGACAACCATTCTCCCGAATGTCTCTCGATTTCGCTCTCTCCAGGTCCATGCGGACCTGAGTGAGGACAGCCTGTCGTCACGTCCGCTTGGCCAACCAAAAAGTAACCACAGAACATATAGTGTTCTGTGGTTACTTTTTGGTTGGCCACACCCACACACACACACAGCGCGCCTCCGCTTGTGACACAAGAAATTCAGAAGGACGACACCGCAGCGCTGCAATAAAACACACTCAGATCTTCTGTTTCTAGCCGATACCACATAAAAAATAACGTATAATAACGCAGTAACGCATCATGTAGTAACGGTAACTGAGTTACTGAATATAAAAAATAACGCGTTAGATTACTAGTTACCGCTGAAACTAACGGCGTTACAGTAACGCGTTAGTCCCAACACTGGTTATAACGGCACTCATTATGCAGTTTTACACATACCTGCAAAAACGACCAAAGCCTTCGATGACTATCCTCATCTTCCTCCTCTCTCTCGGGCCCGACACGGCGTACTTGACGCCTGCCGCCGCCGGCACGCCAACAGCAACGGCAGCGAGCGTCTTCCATAACAATCCCCCACGTCTGCCTTCCCTGTCAAATAAAAAGAGATTAATTATCATCACGTGGGGACAGTGTGGGCTCACATTTAGTACCTGAGAGTGGTGAAGGGTCTGTAGCTCTGCAGCGAGGAGTCTGAATGTCTTTGGAGAAGATTCTGCACACATAATCTACACTAGAGGGAAAGAAAGCACAACATTAACGATTAAGTCTTTGTAAGTAATGATTCGGCAAAAAAAAAAGAAGTGAACTGTGGACTTTAAGCCGAGCACAGTGAGGCCCTCTGGTTGGCCTGCTATTTAAACAAGGCAAAAACCCAAACAGGCTATAACATTCCTATAATAACATTAGTTTAATGGAGTGTTTGCCATGTGTTATGAGAGGAAAGAGGGCAAGGAGGGTGGGAGTGTAAAGCCAAGGCCAACGTAGCCAGCCCAGGACATGTTTGTTGTTTTTGTTTTGAACGCGAGGGACGCAATGTCTCGAATAGGTGCCCGAGATGGTCAAGTCACCTTAAATAAATAAGATAATTATTCTTGTCGACAAAGAGGCTGACTAGTTACACATTTTCAAGCTAGGTAGTTAATACCAACCATGACCAGATTGATGGAAATACATAACAGCATGCAAAAAACAACTTTGTACGCCTAATTAGCATATGTTATAGTTGGTCACTGATCACCTTTGTTAGCGTCTCGCAAACTAGCTAACTTTAGCTAACTAGGCTACTTTGAAAAACACGGCTTCGAAATGAAATGTGAGCAACATACAACTCCCTGGATCCTCCTCGTCATGTTTCCTGAGTTAAATACGCCTCTTCGCCGGACGAACTTGTGTCCAAAGTGACCACCTTCACGTCAAAAAAAGTGCTTCTAATGACGTCCGCCTGGCCAGCCTTTCACCACGTGTCACCTTGCTGGCACGCTATTGGTCAAACTGGCCAGAGAAGGCGGGGACCTCAAGAAGGTTCCCTCCGACTCACTTCCGCTTTCGCCGTTAAGAACATCATTAACTAATATACCATCCAGCCATCCACTGTTTTTGTAATTATTAGGGACCGAGTCCCTTTGGGACAGAAGACACTATTGTATTTCTAGCGTTTTATTATTATACCGCCGCCTCTTTGAGCTGTAATTTGACCCCCTTAACATACTTCAAAACTCACCAAATTGGACACACACATCAGGACTGGCGAAAATTGCGATCTAATCAAAAAACCAAACCCCAAAACTCAAAATTGCGCTCTAGCGCCCCCTAGGAAGAAAACAGACGAAACTGCCTGTAACTCCCAGTAGGAATGTCGTAGAGACATGAAACAAAAACCTCTGTAGGTCTCACTTAGACCTATATTTCATACACTGACAACCCCCAGCAAAAATCAACAGGAAGTTTGCAATTCCCCCTTCAAAACAAAAGTTGTGTATAAAAAGTCACCTTTTTTCAAACATTATCTCCTCTGAGCACGTTTGTTGTGTCGGCTTCAAATTAGCACAGGAGAGAGATTGAACCCTTATGATTAAAAGTTGATGGAAGAGTTTTAATTACTGCTCCGGTTTGGATTTTATGAGCCCTCAAAGTCGGTCCCGTCCATCGCTGCTTGCAGCTTTAATTTTGATTATTGTTTCTCGTCTGTTTGTAAATGTTGAAATTTATAAATAAAAGTAAAAAAAAAAAAAAAAAAAAGAAGCGTGTGAAATCAAGTACAACACGTCATGTATGAATGATCAAAAGTATTTATTCGGGTATTATAAATGTATGTTTGTTTTTCAATAAAAATAAAAAAAACTATATAAACCAAAAAAAACATCCAGCCATCCATTTTCTACCGATTGTCCCTTTTGGTGTCGCGGGGGGTGCTGGAGCCTATCACGAGAGTGAATAGAAATAGGGACGATATTCACAAACTTACTTCCACTGTCGTGCTGATCATTTTGAGTTGTTGTTTGTAAGAAAGCTGCATATACATACTTTTTCCTTTTGATTGATTGAAACGAGAGATGTCCGATAATGGCTTTTTTTGCCGATATTCCGATATTGTCCAACTCTTAATTACCGATATCAACCGATACCGATATATACAGTCGTGGAATTAACACATTATTATGCCTAATTTTGTTGTGATGCCCCGCTGGATGCATTAAACAATGTAACAAGGTTTTCCAAAATAAATCAACTCAAGTTATGGAAAAAAAAAAGTGCCAACATGGCACTGCCATATTTATTTTTGAAGTCAGTCACAAAGTGCTTTTTTTTTTTTAACATGCCTCAAAACAGCAGCTTGGAATTTGGGACATCCTAATACCCACTACAACTATGGGAAATACTATACTTTGACTTTCACAAAGTGCATTATTATTTATTTTTTTTAAACATGCCTCAAAACAACAGCTACAAAAACAATGAAGGCACACAGCTTCAGTCCAGAGTATACTAGAGCATACTTGCCAACCTTGAGACCTCCGAATTCGAGACGTGGGGGGGCGGGGTTTGGTGGTAGCGGGGGTGTATATTGTAGCGACCCGGAAGAGTTAGTGCTGCAAGGGGTTCTGGGTATTTGTTCTGTTGTGTTTATGTTGTTACGGTTCGGATGTTCTCCCGAAATGTGTTTGACATTCTTGTTTGGTGTGGGTTCACAGTGTGGCGCATATTTGTAACAGTGTTAAAGTTGTTTATACGGCCACCCTCAGTGTGACCTGTATGGCTGGGCCGGCACACAAAGGCAGTGCCTTTAAGGTTTATTGGCACTCTGTACTTCTCCCTACGTCCGTGTACACAGCGGCGTTTTAAAAGTCATAAATTTTACTTTGATAAAACCGATACCGATAAATTCCGATATTACATTTCAAAGCATTTATCGGCCGATAATATCAGACATCTCTAATTGTAACTTTTATTAGTAGATTGCACAGTACAGTACATATTCCGTACAATTGACCACTAAATGGTAACACCCGAATAAGTTTTTCAACTTGTTTAAGTCGGGTCCACGTTAATCAATTTATGGTACATACATACACACATACATTTTCTATTACTTGTCCCTTTTGGGGTCGCGGGTAATTTCTACAACTCTTATTTTTTTGTGATAGAGTGATTGGAGCACATACATGTTGGTCACAAAAAAACATTCATGAAGTTTGGTTCTTTTATAAATTTATTATGAGTCTACTGAAAATGTGACCAAATCTGCTGGGTCAAAAGTATACATACAGCAATGTTAATATTTGGTTACATATCCCTTGGCAAGTTTCACTGCAATAAGACGCTTTTGGTAGCCATCCACAAGCTTCTGCTTGAATTTTTGACCACTCCTCTTGACAAAAGTGGTGCAGTTCAACTAAATTTGTTGGTTTTCTGACATGGACTTGTTTTTTCAGCATTGTCCACACGTTAAGTCAGGACTTTGGGCAGGCCGTTGTAAAACCTTCATTCTAGCCTGATTTAGTCATTCCTTTACCACTTTTGACGTGTGTTTGGGGTCATTGTCATACCCTACTGTGCAATATTACCCTTCGAGTGATTGTTATCACTCCGGTACGCTTGTCTTGTTCTGTATTTTGTATATTGTACAGGATTGCTTATTATTTTTATTGGATAGTAGTCTATTTATTTCAATTCTTAGTTTTATCTTTATTACTTCTTGTGTCATTTATTTGTATCCCATATTTGTTCCCACTACCACACCTTAAGTTAGAGTCCTTAATCCCTTTATATGCAAAAATAATGACAATGATGTCCATTCTATTCTATTCTATTCTATTGTCCTGTTGGAACACCCAACTGCGCCCAAGACCCAACCTTTTAGGTTGTTCTGAAGAAATTGGAGGTAATCCTCCTTTTTCATTGTCCCATTTACTCTCTGTAAAGCACCAGTTCCATTGGCAGCAAAACAGGCCCAGAGCATAATACTACCAGGCATGGTGTTCCTGGGATTAAAGGCCTCACCTTTTCTCCTCCAAACATCCATCCATCCGTCCATTTCCTACCGTTTATTCCCTTCGGGGTCGCTGGGGGTGCTGGAGCCTATCTCAGCATATCACTTGTCCCCCCCCTGAACCAGATCTATCAGGCCAGAGTCATCCAGAAGGCAAAGGCCATTCTGGTCAACCCTCAGCACCCTCTCTTCTCAGAGTTTAGACTCTTGCCCTCAGGATGCAGGTACACCCCTAGTAATAGGAAGCCCAAAAACAACAGATACACAAGATCCTTTGTTCCCTCAGCTGTTGACGTTATAAATGAGCTCCTTAAACAAGCTTAGCTGCTATGCACAGTCACTTTAGTGGGAAGCGACGTGTGATGATTAGTTTTTATTGTACTACAAATGCTTTTTAGTTTTTATCTCAATGCCTTCATGATGGTTTGTATGTAGGTACCTTATTTTTACTGTTGTACCTTGTTTTTAATGACTACTGCTGCAAACCAAATTGCCCCTCAGGGACAGTAAAGATTTTCTAAGGGGGTGGCTGGAGCCAATCCCAGCTGAATTCGGGCGGACAGATCGCCACCTCATCGCAGATATATATACACACACACACACATATACTATATAAATAATTGTACAAATACAACTTTATTTGGAGGGAACATAGTATGCCTGTATAACTCTTGCAATTGAGAGATTTATGTTTTAGTGGACAGCAGCACATCAATATAAAAATACAGAAAGGTCCTGAGTTCAATCCTGGCCTCGGGATCTTTCTGTGTGGAGTTTGCATGTTCTCTGTGTGTTCCCTCCGGGTACTCCGGCTTCCTCCTACCTCCGAAGACACGCACCTGGGGATAGGTTGATTGGCAACACTAAATTGGTCCCTAGTGTGTGAATGTGAGTGTGAATGTTGTCTGTCTATCTGTGTTGGCCCTGCGATGAGGTGGCGACTTGTCCAGGGTGTACACCGCCTTCCGCCCAAATGCAGCTGAGATAGGCTCCAGCAACCCCCCCCCCGCGACCCGTAAAGGGACAAGCGGTAGAAAATGGATGGATGGAGACTGTATGGAAGATAGGCTATGCAAAATGACGAACACCTGTGTATGTTAAATACACCATCTGTATGTGACTAAATAGTCAATGTGGAAATGGCAACTGTAAGTACTACCGTATTTTTCGGAGTATAAGTCGCACCGGAGTATAAGTCGCACCTGCCGAAAATGCATAATAAAAAAGGAAAAAAACATATAAGTCGCACTGGAGCCCGGCCAAACTATGAAAAAAACTGCGACTTATAGTCCGAAAAATACGGTATATATGCAGATGTGAATGATGACTTTTCATTTCTAAATAAATGCTGTTAACGCAGATGTGAGTTGCACATACTGTATGTGGCGGCATACAGAAAAATAAACGATGCTGGAGCTATTAGGGGCTTCAGTTTTTTTTGCAAAAGTATCCCACAATGCATTGGCGCCAGCTTGGTAGGCTTTGTTTACCTAGTGCAATAGTGCTATTCAATGCCCATCCATCCAGCTATCCATTTTTCTACCGCTTGTAATGCACACGTGATATTTCCGTATTATCGAGCGGTGAATAACACTGCATGAGAAATACGCTGATTCACTGGATAAGAAGTCCCTTACTCGTTACAAGTGTAAAACAGCTGTGATTGGAATGTCTTACAACAACGAAGGCACCTCTCCAATGACTTACAGTATTCCTCCATCGCATCAAAGCCGGTGTCATTTGATTTTCCCACTGAATTGTTGGGAAATATTGTGTGTAGCGCCATTGTAAACAATGACCCACCGGTGAACAAAGCTTACCATAAAGGCTGCCGGCAGTGCCAAGGGGTATACTTTAGCCCTCAATAGACACACAATATGCTGTTTTTTTCAATATATATCTTAGCTCGTATAATCACTCGCCATACACTAATAGATGATATCTGTCGACCGCTTCTATGTTAGCTACCTCTCTTTGTTTATAATGTATATTTTCTGTTGGATTCACTCTCTATTTTATGCTGCAGATGTTACATATACTGTAATATTGTACATGGTAATTGTTATATATTGTATATATTGTATACAAATATAATATAATATATCAGTATATATCATATACTGTATATATAATATGTAAGTAAATATCAAATACAAACCCCGTTTCCATATGAGTTGGGAAATTATCCATCCATCTTCTTCCGCTTATCCGAGGTCGGGTCGCGGGGTAAGCAGCCTAAGCAGGGAAGCCCAGACTTTCCTCTCCCCAGCCACTTCGTCCAGCTCTTCCCGGGGGATCCCGAGGCGTTCCCAGGCCAGCCGGGAGACATAGTCTTCCCAACGTGTCCTGGGTCTTCCCCGTGGCCTCCTACCGGTTGGACGTGCCCTAAACACCTCCCTAGGGAGGCGATCGGGTGGCATCCTGACCAGATGCCCGAACCACCTCATCTGGCTCCTCTCGATGTGGAGGAGCAGTGGCTTTACTTTGAGCTCCCCCCGGATGGCAGAGCTTCTCACACTATCTCTAAGGGAGAGCCCCGCCACCCGGCTGAGGAAACTCATTTCGGCCGCCTGTACCTGTGATCTTGCTCTTTCGGTCATAACCCAAAGCTCATGACCATAGGTGAGGATGGGAACGTAGATCGACCGGTAAATTGAGAGCTTTGCCTTCCGGCTCAGCTCCTTCTTGACCACAACGGATCGATACAGCGTCCGCATTCTGAAGATGCCGCACCGATCCGCCTGTCGACCTCACGATCCACTTTTCCCTCACTCGTGAACAAGACTCCTAGGTACTTGAACTCCTCCACTTGGGGCAGGGTCTCCTCCCCAACCCGGAGATGGCACTCCACCCTTTTCCGGGCGAGAACCATGGACTCGGACTTGGAGGTGCTGATTCTCATCCCAGTCGCTTCACACTCGGCTGCGAACCGATCCAGTGAGAGCTGAAGATCCTGGCCAGATGAAGCCATCAGAATCACATCATCTGCAAAAAGCAGAGACCTAATCCTGCAGCCACCAAACCGGATCCCCTCAACGCCTTGACTGCGCCTAGAAATTCTGTCAATAAAAGTTATGAACAGAATCGGTGACAAAGGGCAGCCTTGGCGGAGTCCAACCCTCACTGGAAACGTGTCCGACTTACTGCCGGAAATGCGGACCAAGCTCTGACACTGATCGTACAGGGAGCGGACAGCCACAATCAGACAGTCCGATACCCCATACTCTCTGAGCACTCCCCACAGGACCTCCCGAGAGACACGGTCAAATGCCTTCTCCAAGTCCACAAAGCACATGTAGACTGGTTAGGCAAACTCCCATGCACCCTCAAGGACCCTGCCGAGAGTATAGAGCTGATCCACAGTTCCACGACGAGGACGAAAACCACACTGTTCCTCCTGAATCCAAGGTTCGACTATTCGGCGTAGCCTCCTCCCCAGTACACCTGAATAGACCTTACCGGGAAGGCTGAGGAGTGTGATCCCACGATAGTTGGAACAGATAGTTGGTTCCCCTTTTTAAAGAGAGGAACCACCACCCCGGTTTGCCAATCCAGAGGTACCGCCCCCGAGGTCCACGCGATGCTGCAGAGTCTTGTCAACCAAAACAGCCCCACAGCATCCAGAGCCTTAAGGAACTCCGGGCGGATCTCATCCACCCCCGGGGCCTTGCCACCGAGGAGCTTTTTAACTACCTCAGCAACCTCAGCCCCAGAAATAGGAGAGCCCACCAGATTCCCCAGGCACTGCTTCCTCATAGGAAGACGTGTCAGTGGGATTAAAGAGGTCTTCGAAGTATTCCCTCCACCGATCCACAACATCCGCAGTCGAGGTCAGCAGAACACCATCCGCACCATACACGGTGTTGACAGTGCACTGCTTCCCCCTCCTGAGGCGGAGGATGGTGGTCCAGAATTGCTTCGAAGCCGTCCGAAAGTCGTTTTCCATGGCTTTGCCGAACTCCTCCCATGTCCGAGTTTTTGCCTCCGCAACCGCTGAAGCCGCACACCGCTTGGCCTGTTGGTACCGCTGCCTCTGGAGTCCTATGAGCCAAAAGAACCCGATAGGACTCCTTCTTCAGCTTGACGGCATCCCTCACCGCCGGTGTCCACCAACGGGTTCTAGGATTACCGCCACGATAGGCACCAACTACCTTGCGGCCACAGCTCCAATCAGCCATCTTGACAATAGAGGTGCGGAATATGGTCCACTCGGACTCAATGTCCAGCACCTCCCTCGTGACATGTTCAAAGTTCTTCCGGGAAATTGTATTGGATGTAAATATAAACGGAATACAATGATTTGCAAATCCTTTTCAACCCATATTCAATTGAATGCACTACAAAGACAAGATATTTGATGTTCAAACCCATAAACTTTATTTTTTTTTTGCAAATAATAATTAACTTAGAATTTCATGGCTGCAACACGTGCCAAAGTAGTTGGGAAAGGGCATGTTCACCACTGTGTTACATCACCTTTTCTTTTAACAACACTCAAACGATTGGGAACTGAAGAAACTAATTGTTGAAGCTTTGAAAGTGGAATTCTTTCCCATTCTTGTTTTATGTAGAGCTTCAGTCGTTCAACAGTCCGGGGTCTCCGCTGTCGTATTTTATGCTTCATAATGCGCCACACATTTTCGATGGGAGACAGGTCTGGACTGCAAACGGCCAGGAAAGTACCCGCACTCTTTTTGTTTTTTACGAAGCCACGCTGTTGTAACACGTGCTGAATGTGGCTTGGCATTGTCTTGCTGAAATAAGCAGGGGCGTCCATGAAAAAGACGGCGCTTAGATGGCAGCATATGTTGTTCCAAAACCTGTATGTACCTTTCAGCATTAATGGTGCCTTCACAAATGTGTAAGTTACCCATGCCTTGGGCACTAATGCACCCCTATACCATCACAGATGCTGGCTTTTGAACTTTGCGTCGATAACAGTCTGGATGGTTCGCTTCCCCTCTGGTCCGGATGACACGATGTCGAATATTTCCAAAAACAATTTGAAATGTGGACTTGTCAGACCACAGAACACTTTTCCACTTTGCATGAGTCCATCTTAGATGATCTCGGGCCCAGAGAAGCCGGCGGCGTTTCTGGATGTTGTTGATAAATGGCTTTCGCTTTGTATAGTAGAGCTTTAACTTGCACTTACAGATGTAGCGACCAACTGTATTTAGTGACAGTGGTTTTCTGAAGTGTTCCTGAGCCCATGTGGTGATATCCTTTAGAGATTGATGTCGGTTTTTGATACAGTGCCGTTTGAGGGATCGAAGGTCACGGTCATTCAATGTTGGTTTCCGGCCATACCGCTTACGTGGAGTGATTTATCCAGATTTTCTGAACCTTTTGATGATATTATGGACCGTAGATGTTGAAATCCCTAAAATTCTTGCAATTGCACTTTGAGAAACATTGTTCTTAAACTGTTTGACTATTTGCTCACGCAGTTGTGGACAAAGGGGTGTACCTCGCCCCAACCTTTCTTGTGAAAGACTGAGCATTTTTTGGGAAGCTGTTTTTATACCCAATCATGGCACCCACCTGTTCCCAATTAGCCTGCACACCTGTGGGATGTTCCAAATAAGTGTTTGATGAGCATTCCTCAACTTTATCAGTATTTATTGCCACCTTTCCCAACTTCTTTGTCATGTGTTGCGGGCATCAAATTCTAAAGTTAATGATTATTTGCACACAAAAAAAAAGCTTATCAGTTTGAACATCAAATATGTTGTCTTTGTAGCATATTCAACTGAATATGGGTTGAAAATGATTTGCAAATCATTGTATTCCGTTTATATTTACATCTAACACAATTTCCCAACTCATATGTAAAACAGGGTTATATTTTTAGTCTACTTCATACCTGCATTATCCTTTCAGTCCTTACACTTTCCAAACTTTGTAACTGAGTTACTGTGTGGAACAATTTTCCTTGTGGATCATTAGTTTGTCTAAGTCTAACTAAGTTGTTTTCTTCTGTTTTGCTCATGTAAAGCATCTTTGAGTACTTAGAAAAACATTTTATAAATTTGATATATTATTATTCCTAATATTATGCAATAATCAATATACACCCGCCACCACCAAACCCCGCCCACCTCCCCCCGCCCCCATCTCCCGAATTCGGAGGTCTCACGGTTGGCAAGTATGATGTAACAATGTAGGTCAATGTATGCATAGCTATACAAAACATTGACATCAAGCTTTGTGTTAAAAGTGACAATGCAAATTAGTGTTGTATCAAAAACTATATCTAATATTACTATTTTACAACGCGCGATACAAAATGAGCCGCGTGCCGCACTTTGGACACCCCTGACATGAGCGATCTAATTGGACGCGGGAAAGCGGGAACTTTATGACGTCATAAGTACATTTGCTACTTTTGCACTTTTGATTTTTTAGAAAAACATACATATATAGTGTTAAAAAAAGTAATTTTAATGAACTAGAAATTAATATCCGAAATAAAATTTAAAAAAAACCTTTCTATTATGCTTAGTGTTTTTCTACTCGTTTTAACTACCGGAAGTTGTCATAGGGACCTGCGTGTCTGCAGTGTTGCCACTTCCTGTTTACGGGCGGGAAGAGTGAACGAGGCTGCGTGTCGATAGTGGCTTTAAAATCCTACACTTTTCTTTTAATTCTCCCCGCCAGCCTGTCGTTTAAAACTTTTTAAATGTTTCTACAATTGCAATTTGTGGTGGATACACTTTAAACGGAACATTACAGGCTCGTTTTTTGCGTTTGCGCGGCCACGGAGCAGATGGAGGACCTTCCCGCAGATTCTGGCGGCGGTGGCGGGGATACATCAAGGCTGGGCCCCGCGGTGCAGGTGTCGGATATCCGCTACACGTCTGGGACGCACCCCTGTCGGCTCCTCGAGTGGAAAGTCAAGCCTGGCTCTCACGTCAATGTGGACTCCGTGTTGGCGCTCTGCGTCCCCATCGTGGCGAACAAGCGGGCAGCGACGACCAGGGTCCCGGAGAAGAAGGTGAAGTCGGACCGCGCGGGGGTCGTCAAGGAGCTGTGCTGTCAGCCCGGACAGGTCATCCAGCCTGGGTGAGTGCTGCTCTCATTCGAGGCCTGTTGTGGTTCTTCAGGGAAGACATTGCAGCTGTGTTGTTATGCTATCTGGCTAACCAGCTAGCTCGTTTAGTACACAGCTATCAAGCTCGCTCGTACAATGTTTTAGTTTGTTTTTGCTTTCAAAATAAATGACTTATATGTTAGTGAAGCCAAGTTATTGCTTTGTTAGCTTTAGCTTACTATGAGGTCTGAATTATTTAAATTGCAAAACATTAATAACTGGGATTACCACGCTTGATTTTAAGGAGCTACATGTGTTCGCTCTTATTTTGAAACCGGAAGTGGGACATTGTATGATGGCGAATAATTCCTTAAATTTATTTTACATGTCTACAACAGGGGTCACCAACCTTTTTGAATTCAAGAGCTACTTCTTGAGTACTGATTAATGCGAAGGGATACCAGTTTGATACACACTTAAATAAATTGCCAGAAATAGCCAATTTACCTTTAACTCTGTTATATATTTATCTTTGTGGAAACATTGATCATGTTAATTATTTCTCACAATAAATATGTATAGAAACAGATAAATATCAATATGCAACACTTTATTTTTTATATTTTCTCTAAGTGCACATTTTTCAAATTGAACATTTTCAAATAATGTGAAATCATAATATCCCATTTTAACTAGCTAGCCACTAACATTTTTTAACAAATCATGAATTACTTTGCACCATGTTTGTACAAATAATAACTCATGTAAAATACAAAAGTAAACTCTCAAATTTTAAAATAAATCACACTTTGAACTGGATACCAAATCTGTTATCTGTTTCTTTGTCAGTTAGTGAAGACCAAGTCTTTAAAATATTTTCTTGGATTTTCAAATTCTATTTGAGTTTTGTCTCTCTTAGAATTAAAAATGTTGAGCAAAGCGAGTCCAGCTTGCTAGTAAATAAATAAAATTTAAAAAATAGAGGCAGCTCACTGGTAAGTGCTGCTATTTGAGCTATTTTTAGAACAGGCCAGCGGGCGACCTGGTGCCCGCGGGCACCGCGTTGGTAACCCCTGGTCTACAATATAATAAACATTCTGAATTTATTTAATCCATTCATTCTCAAAATAATCTTACTCATCTCATCAAAGTGTTAACATGTGCTCAATGTTTCCTTACCATTATTGCTATGTTGTCTATAACCATTGTTGGTATATTAATTATTCCTACATTGTTGATACAAATTATTTTTACAGTGTAATAATTATTGTTACCTGTGGTAATGCCACTATGATACAACATCTGTATTATAATCCTTAAACAAAGTTACAGTGACACTCATGTGAATAATCACTGAATGGAGAACTGGGGGTGGGATTAAATAAATTATCTTCTTCACACTCCCTTTCAGGCAAAACTGGACAATCATGTATTACATACTATACATTACCTTTTGCACTATATTAATTTATATTATTAAGTGTTGTCAACTTTGTACTTTTTTATGTCATTGCCTGAAATAAATAATGAATCATATGAAATATAAATTACTTCACCAATTATTATTTATTTATTTTTACTGGGATTACTTATGCAGTATATTGTGAATAAATTGAGAACGGGAAGTGAACAAAAGTTTTAGCAACTGTTATATAAAAGAAAAGGGGTATGATTAAATAAGCTCTGCTTCTTCCTACTCCTTTTCGAACATGTTGAAAAGAGAAACTGGAAATTGTGATGCATCATGTTGTATGTTTGCATGTTTGAAGTAAACTCAACAATATTACTCGATTTATTGTATTTTTGTAGCTACAATATTGTAATTATTAATGATTGTCATTTAAGTAACTTTAACCTTTACAGAACAAGTTTGTTTTCCTGCTTCTATTATGTCGGGCTGGGCAACAATATATCACGATATAAGTACCGTAATTTTTGGAGGAAAAAGTCGCTCCGGAGTATAAGTCGCACCGGCCGAAAATGCGTAATAAAGAAGGAAAAAAACATATATAAGTCGCACTGGAGTATAAGTCGCATTTTTTGGGGAGATTTATTTGATAAAAGCCAACACCAAGAATAGACATTTGAAAGGCAATTTAAAATAAATAAAGAATAGTGAACAACAGGCTGAATAAGTGTATGTTATATGAGGCATAAATAACCAACTGAGAACGTGCCTGGTATGTTAATGTAACATATTATGGTAAGAGTCATTCAAATAACTATAACATATAGAACATGCTATACGTTTACCAAACAATATGTCACTCCTAATCGCTAAATCCCATGAAATCGTATACGTCTAGTCTCTTACGTGAATGAGCTAAATAATATTATTTGATATTTTACGGTAATGTGTTAATAATTTCACACATAAGTCGCTCCTGAGTATAAGTCGCACCCCAGGCCAAACTATGAAAAAAACTGCGACTTATAGTCCGAAAAATCCGGTAGTTTATATCGTTCGACATCGATATTTGTTATTTCCTAATTGAAAATAAGTACCTGAAGAAGTTGTTTTTAATAATTGTATTTAAAATGTGTGTGGGCAGCACGGTGGAAGAGGGGTTAGTGCATGTGCCTCACAATACAAAGGTCCTGAGTAGTCCTGGGTTCAATCCCGGGCTCGGGAGCTTTCTGTGTGGAGTTTGCATGTTCTCCCTGTTACTGCGTGGGTTCCCTCCGGGTACTCCGGCTTCCTCCCACCTCCAAAGACACGCTCCTGGGGATAGGTTGATTGGCAGCACTAAATTGGCCCTAGTCTGTGAATGTGAGTGTGAATGTTGTCTGTGTTGGCCCTGTGATGAGGGGGCGACTTGTCCAGGGTGTACCCCACCTTCCGTCCAAATGCAGCTGAGATAGGCTCCAGCACCCCCCGTGACCCCGAACGGGACAAGCGGTAAAAAATGGATGGATATTTAAAATGTAACGTCTCTTTGATTGCAATCCCCTCAGCTGTCAAGGCAGAAAAGAAAGGAAATGTCAATACAACCATGGAAAACACACTTAACCTCTTATAATGAAGGTGAAAAAATTAGGAATACGTAAGAAATGCTGAATAAAGTGTAAAAATAGAAACCTGAGACTAATTATTTTCTGTGGGTTTTAGTGTCAGGAAGCTACGGCTCAGCGGTGGTGTGGTCTTCGATCTAAATACCGTCTGTTTAAAAAAAACTGTCGAGGTGACTTTTCCTGTTTTATCAACAATTTCTTATCTCTCTGCAGCACACATTTTTAGTTTTCCAGAGAAAAATGAACCGCGAGACAAGATGGCACAACCAAACTTGAGAGTTGATACTGTTACCTGATTGGCTGTTGGCGTGTCCCTCCCACTGATCAGCGATCACTTACTGCGTTGCTCGGTTACCAGAGAGCTATTGCCTTTATTCATGCAACCAACCTTGCTTCGCAACTTCCGGGTCTCTTACGGCGAAGAAAAAAACACATTTTAATTGATATAAATGACGTGTCTGTCGCGAGATATATTCATATCGTTTTATCGCCCAGCCCTAGTGTTATGCTCATATTCATCATTATCATCACTTACTAACATTGTACTGTCTTTTTATTTTTCCAGGGGTGTCATCGTCAGAATATTAGGATGCAACCACCCTATAGTGATGAAAGGCTTATGTGCTGAATGTGGACAAGACCTGACTCAGTAAGGAAATATAATAATAAAAACAAGCAATGTTTGTTTACACATATTGTCAACTGGGGCAGTTTGGGATGCATCAAGTTGATTGCTAAGCCAGCTGCTTGAGTCTGTTATTGTAGCTAATAGTATTTGCTCTGCCTTCATTTTGACATCATACCCTCAGGTGGCGCCAGAAAACAATATTGTGGTCATAAATCATTTAGTTCGAATCTCGCCAAATTGAATTGGAAACACTTCCAAATCAAAAGCGTTTTCTCTTCTGAGTCACCTTGTGTTCAAGGACGTAATAGACACCGGCAAAAAGCATGACACCCACTCTCTCTCTTTGGCTCTCTCTCAGGCTGCAGAGCACAAATGGGAACCAGCAAACTCCCATCTCCACGGCAACAGTCTCCATGGTGCACAGTGTGCCCGAGTTGATGGTCAGCTCTGAGGTGAGGCATGTGACGGGGGTACCTGTTTTTTTTTTCTTTGTGCATTATTTTTTTAATATCATATACATCACAGAGATATTTTGTGGCATTTAGTTTTTATTCAGTGTTAAAAATATCTAGGTTAAATTGTCAACTAGTTTCATTACATTTGCCTAAAATGGCAACACTACACCAAAAAAGTGTCTTTTTATTGCAAATTTATGAAAATTATTTTTTGATACCACATTTATCGTAATTAGAGATATTTTCGGCCGATAAATGCTTTAAAATGTGATATCGGAAATGATCGGTATCGGTTTCAAAAAGTAAATTTAATGACTTTTTAAAATGCCGTTGTACGGAGCGGTACATATCCGGTAAAACACGGATATAAACCCAGTCAGCAACCCCTCCCCTCTTCCACACACAACACAGGAGTTGACGACTGCAGCATGAGAGGTTTACTGGCGACGCTTGATGACCTCATCAAACCGCCGAGAGCGGAGCATAACAACAACAAGAGTGTGTTGTTGCCGGTGCTGTAGCCATGGCTAACAAGCGAGCTCGCTCGATGACTGACTAACGACACCATGTCTATGGTTTGGGATTATTTTAAAGTGTGTCTGGCGGATAAAAAAAAGGCAATTTGCAATGACTGCAAAAAGTTGGTTATGCGAGGAGGAACCAAGACGTATTCCTTTAATACGAGCAATTAGATCTCCCACCTCTTCAAGAATCATAAGGAGATACACGATGAATACAAGCGGAAGATGGATGAAAAGCAAACACCGGAAAAAAGTAGTACCACACAGTTGTCGCTTAAAGACTCCGCCGAGAAAAAACAAAATTACAACAAAAACCACACCAAGCCGAAAGCTCACGTTGTGGTCAGGGACAACGCATGCAGTATGGCAAAAGCTACGATGGAGTTTGGTGTGGCTAGTCTGCCCTGCATGGCGCACACTTTGCAGCTTGCAGTGAACAAGGTGCCCTGTCTCAACACAGCATTTCAGAAGCTCTGGCTGACTGCTAGGCCACTTCAAGCACTCACCACTAGCTTGCAGCACATTTGTGTTACTCATACAAATATGTTAGAGCAGGGCAGATTGAGCCCAGTTGATAATTTCCTGTTATACAGTATGCCAGGCAGTCTAGCACTAAAGGAGGACTATGTTATTGTTTACTTTATTACTCTAGTATACTCTGGACAGAATCTGTGTGACTTCATTGTTTTTGTAGCTGTTGTTTTAAGGCATGTTTAAAAAAAAATAAAAATACTGCACTTTGTGAAAGTCAAAGTATAGTATTTCCCATAGTTGTAGTGGGTATCAGGATTATCTCGGGGAGAGCATGTCCCAAATTCCAAGCTGCTGTTTTGAGGCATGTTAAAAAAAATAATGCACTTTGTGACTTCAATAATAAATATGGCAGTGCCATGTTGGCATTTTTTTCCATAACTTGAGTTGCAGCATCGGGGGCGGTACCTCTGGATTGGCAGACCGGGGTGGTGGTTCCTCTCTTTAAGAAGGGGAACCGGAGGGTGTGTTCTAACTATTGTGGGATCACACTCCTCAGCCTTCCTGGTAAGGTCTATTCAGGTGTACTGGAGAGGAGGCTACGCCGGATAGTCGAACCTCGGATTCAGGAGGAACAGTGCGGTTTTCGTCCTGGTCGTGGAACTGTGGACCAGCTCTATACTCTCGGCAGGGTCCTTGAGGGTGCATGGGAGTTTGCCCAACCAGTCTACATGTGCTTTGTGGACTTGGAGAAGGCATTCGACCGTGTCCCTCGGGAGGTCCTGTGGGGAGTGCTCAGAGAGTATGGGGTATCGGACTGTCTGATTGTGACGGTCCGCTCCCTGTATGATCAGTGTCAGCGCTTGGTCCGCATTGCCGGCGGTAAGTCAGACACGTTTCCAGTGAGGGTTGGACTCCGCCAAGGCTGCCCTTTGTCACCGATTCTGTTCATAACTTTTATGGACAGAATTTCTAGGCGCAGTCAAGGCATTGAGGGGATCCGGTTTGGTGGCTGCAGGATTAGGTCTTTGCTTTTTGCAGATGATGTGGTCCTGATGGCTTCATCTGGCCAGGATCTTCAGCTCTCACTGGATCGGTTCGCAGCCGAGTGTGACTGGGATGAGAATCAGCACCTCCAACTCCGAGTCCATGGTTCTCGCCTGGAAAAGGGTGGAGTGCCATCTCCGGGTTGCGGAGGAGACCCTTCCCCAAGTGGAGGAGTTCAAGTACCTCGGAGTCTTTTTCATGAGTGAGGGAAGAGTGGATTGTGAGATCGACAGACGGATCGGTGTGGCGTCTTCAGTAATGCGGACGCTGTATCAATCCGTTGTGGTGAAGAAAGAGCTGAGCCGGAAGGTAAAGCTCCCAATTTAATGGTCGATCTACGTTCCCATCCTCACCTATGGTCATGAGCTTTGGGTTACGACCGAAAGGACAAGATCACGGGTACAAGCGGCCGAAATGAGTTTCCTCCGCCGGGTGGCGGCGCTCTCCCTTAGAGATAGGGTGAGAAGCTCTGCCATCCGGGGGGAGCTCAAAGTAAAGCTGCTGCTCCTCCACATGGAGAGGAGCCAGATGAGGTGGTTCGGGCATCTGGTCAGGATGCCACCCGAAAGCCTCCCTTGGGAGGTGTTTAGGGCACGTCCAACCGGTAGGAGGCCACGGGGAAGACCCAGGACACGTTGGGAAGACTATGTCTCCCGGCTGGCCTGGGAATGCCTCGGGATCCCCCGGGAAGGGCTGGACGAAGTGGCTGGGGAGAGGGAAGTCTGGGCTTCCCTGCTTAGGCTGCTGCCCCCGCGACCCAACCTCGGATAAGCGGAAGAAGATGGATGGATGGATGGAGTTGATTTATTTTGGAAAACCTTGTTACATTGTTTAATGCATCCAGCAGGGCATCACAACAACATTAGGCATAATAATGAGTTAATTCCACAACTGTATATATCGGTATCGGTTGATATCAGAATCGGTAATTAAGAGTTGGACAATATCGGATATCGACAAAAAAGCCTTTATCGGACATCTCTAGTTAAGATTAGGGCAAAACATTACGGACAGGCCAATCAGAGGCAAGATAGGGCGGGTCATCGAACTAGGAAGGGAAATCACAACAGACATCCCAAATGACGACGAGAGAGTCGGAGAAGAGAAGAGGGAATTTTCAAGCGGGCGATTTATATATTAAAAACACTAGTGGAAGATGGCAGAGAGATTCTCTTCCTTAGATTTTTCTTTTAGCGATGTAGACAACGTCCAGGAAACCCACACTGCGTCTAATTGGCCACATTTAGACAAATGTATGCGTCTGGATAAAACAATGCCCAACACATTCATTTTAGTTTACCATGTAAGCCCAAATCAAAACTGCTCTCGACTTTGAAGAGGTGGAATACACACTTAAGAACACACATATTTTTTGGCAGACGTGATGATGCTACAGTATAGCCTGTCTAAATGCTACATTTCATTTTCATTGGTGTTATGCAACAAGACAGTAGCTGACATTTTGTTCATTATTTCTACTGTTTATATTTTGACATTGAATAGTTAGTGCGTGTGCCTCACAATATGAAGGTCCTAGGTTCAATCCCGGGCTCGGGATCTTTCTGTGTGGAGTTTGCATGTTCTCCCTGTGACTGCGTGGGATCCCTCCTGGTACTCCAGCTTCATCCCACCTCCAAAGACATGCACCTGGGGATAGGTTGATTGGCAACACTAAATTGGCCCTACTGTGTGAATGTGAGTGTGAATGTTGTCTGTCTATCTGTGTTGGCCCTGCGATGAGGTGGCGACTTGTCCAGGGTGTACCCCGCCTTCCGCCCAAATGCAGCTGAGATAGGCTCCAGCAACCCCCCCGCGACCCCTAAAGGGACAAGCGGTAGAAAATGGATGGATGGATAGTTGAAATATTTTTAAATATTAACAACATGACTGCAATATATTTGTTATTTCATGCTATAAACCACAACTGGCTATTCAGATAAAGGAAGTTAGCTAATAAAATAAATATTGTTTGTACTCTTTATGATTTTTGCATTTGGAGCAGTTAGAAGTGGAGAGGGAGTTGAAGAGACAGAAATTGGCTATAAAATCCAAGGCAGAATCCACTAAAGCAGAAACAAAAAGGAAAATGCAAGCTGCTCAGAAATTTGCCCGAAAGGTTCATGTCAGAGCCATCACAGCAAAAATGCCAAAGTATTGTGTGAATGAACCAAAGTAATGTTTAATTAATGTAAATAACTAGATGAACCATTTGTGGCTGTGAAGTGAACACTAGTAAGGTTGTAAATACTGTATAGAGTAGGCTAACCCATGTGGTTCCTGTGGCGATGAACACAAGTTGTAATTACTATAGTGACTAAATAACATAGTGACTGAAACAAACAAAGTGATTCATTTGGATGAATTTATGTGAACTCTGTTGATCATTTTTCAATTATTTAAACACTAAAACATCTTTAAATGCTCTTTTTTTGCTAATTTTTGCATGGTCAATTGCTGAAAAAGCAATTTTTCATTAAGTCTTTTTCATTAAGTTCAAATCACATGCTGGATTTTCACACTTTGCACTATTTTGATACACTTTAGTAAGCATTTCTTACGTATTCCTTCTGTTTCCACCTTCAGTTTATTTAGGTTATTAGTAATTCATAGGGATGTAACGGTGTCAAAATGTCATGGTACAATATTATCACTGCATTAAGGCCACGGTACGATATCGTGGCATATGTCAAAAATAAAAAAGACTTAAAAATGCTACAATGTGTAGAATGAAATGGCAGTAATCTTTAGGACGAACACACTTACTGTTATTTGTAATCATATTTATTACTAAAAAACATGTATTTTAAGTGCAAATAATTATGCAGGAACATCCACTGTATCATTGTAATCCTATTGGGTTGAGTTTTTTCTTGCCCTGGTGTGGGATCTGAGCCAAGGATGTCGTTGTGGCTTGTGCAGCCATTTGAGACACTCGTGATTTAGGGCTATACAAATAAACTTTGATTGATTGATTAATTGATTGATTGTGTATGTTTATATATACAGTATGTTTGTATATGTAAAGGTGTATATATGTATATACTTTTTAGTTAAGTACATAACTCCACATGTGTTCATTCATAGTTTTGATGCCTTCATTGACAACCTACAATGTAAATTGTCATGAAAATAAAGAAAACATGGTGTTCCTGGGATTAAAGGTCTCACCTTTTGTCCTCCAAACATATTGCTGGGTATTGTGGCCAAACAGCTCAATTTTTGTTTCATTTGACCACAGAACTTTCCTCCAGAAGGTCTTGTCTTTGTCCATGTGATGTCAGATGAAACAAAAATTTAGCTGTTTGGCCAAAAAAAAAGGTGAGGCCTTTCATCCCAGGAACATCATTCTTACCGTCAAGAATGATGGTGGTAGTATTACGCTCTGGGCCTGTTTTGCTGCCAATGAAACTGGTGCTTTACAGAGAGTAAATGGGATAATGAAAAAGGAGGATTACCTCCAAATTCTTCAGGACAACCTAAAATCATCAGCTTGGAGGTTGGGTCTTGGGCGCAGTTGGGTGTTCCAACAGGACAATGACCCCAAACACACGTCAAAAGTGGTAAAGGAATGACTAAATCAGGCTAAAATTAAGGTTTTAGGATGGCCTTCCCAAAGTCCTGACTTAAACGTGTGGACAATGCTGAAGAAACAAGTCCATGTCAGAAAACCAACAACTTTAGCTGAATTGCACCAATTTTGTCAAGAGGAGTGGTCAAAAACCCAACCAGAAGCTTGCCAGAAGCTTGTGGATGGCTACCAAAAGCGCCTTATTGCAGTGAAACTTGCCAAGGGACACGTAACCAAATATTAACATTGCTTTATGTATACTTTTGACCCAGCAGATTTGGTCCCATTTTCAGTAGACCCATAATGAATTCATAAAAGAACCAAACTTCATGAATGTTTTTTGTGACAAGTATGTGCTCCAATCACTCTATCACAAAAAAATAAGAGTTGCAGAAATTATTGGAAACTCAAGACAGCCATGACATTATGTTCTTTACAAGTGTATGTCAACTTTTGACCACGACTGTGTGTGTGTGTGTGTGTGTGTGTGTGTGTGTGTGTGTGTGTGTGTGTGTGTGTGTGTGTGTGTGTGTGTGTGTGTGTGTGTGTGTGTGTGTGTGTGTGTGTGTGTGTGTGTGTGTGTGTGTGTGTGTGTGTGTGTGTGTGTGTATATATATATATTAGAGATGCGCGGATAGGCAATTATTTCATCCGCAACCGCGTCAGAAAGTCGTCAACCATCCGCCATCCACCCGATGTAACGTTTGAGCAGAACTGCACCCGCCCACCATCCGCCCGTTGTTATATATCTAATATTAATAAAAAAATTAAAAAAAAGGGTGAAAACTACGCGAATTGCACCTTGTGCAGACAAGATTTTTCGATCGGACACGGAGGAATTAGCGATGTAAAAGACCACGTTGGGACAAAAAAACACAAGTCTAATGCCGTTGCTAGCGATACAAGTGGAAAACTTTCAACGTTTTTCGTCGCCCAAACAGATTCTTTGGATGTGATAAATGCCGAAGTTTTATTTACGGAGGCAATAATTGAGCATGGACTTCCAATCGCACTGGCTGATCACATGGGACAGTTAATAATGTAATGCAACCTTTAAAAATCATTACGCGGTGATCGCGATCCCAAAAATAAACTTTTCTTGCATGATAATGTCCAGAAAAATTCGCTTTATATTACTATAGAGTCCTTTTAACGAATGAGTTTGATGGTTTATCACAAACCTTAAATGAAAGAAGTCCTTTGTTCTCCTGCACCATGCATGCGCAATCCTGTCGGCTGTATTTCACAGCACGACATACTGTAAAAAGTGTTTATACTATTTATACTTTCAATTAACAAATTGAAGTCTTGTGAAAGGTTGACAGGATAACTGGCATTAACTGTCAAAATAATTTCAAACTATTGAAGTTAGCTTACAGAATAAACATGTCAATCAACCCATATGATTTTTGCTGTAATATTTTTGTTTTGAAAAGTCACTGTGACTGATAGAAAAGTGATGGTTTTAGCAACATTTTAACCTGTCTGAATGCTAATAGTCATTTTGCGTCGGGGGGCGAAGCCCTGAACCCTCCACCAGGACTTTGTCCTGGACCTACCGGGGCCTGCGGCCCTTGGACCCTGGCTACTAGGTTTTTCTGATTTAAAAGTTGGCAGGTATGGTGAGGTTATAAAGCTTTTACCTGTTAAAGAAAGGAGACTGATCCAATGCACAGACATTCGCGTGCCACGCTGTCACGACCCAGACGCACACCAGTGCGCAATCATATGGGAGCCGCGCTGAGCGCACCTCCAAGCGCGTCTCACTGCCGGCGACGGCCAGATATGGGCCCACGCTCCAGCGCCATCCATTTTCAGGGCTAGTTGATTCGGCAGGTGGGTTGTTACACACTCCTTAGCGGGTTCCAACTTCCATGGCCACCGTCCTGCTCTCTATATCAACCAGGGTGAGCCCCACCCCTTTCATGAGCGCACTACGCGCGGAGTGACCCCTGTTACGCGCCCCCGGCAACAGGGGTGGCAAGCAGGTAAGCTGCGCGGGCGGAGCGCGCGGAGTGACCCATGTTACGAGCCCCCGGCCACGGGGGTGGCGGGCAGGTAAGCTGCTTACCTGCTGCGCGTGACGCCGGCCGCGGCGAAAGCGGACGAGGCGGGGTGTCGGTGCGGTGGGCGCGGTAGTGACCCTGGACGTGCGTCGGGCCCTTCTCGCGGATCGCCTCAGCTACGGCTCCCGGTGGGGCCCTCTCGGGGGAAGGGGCCTCGGTCCCGGACCCCGGCGAGGCGTCCCTTCTCCGCTCCGTAAAAGTGTCCATCTCTTTTCTTTTTTTTTCTTCTGTTGTGGCATATGCAGCAGGTGCCTGCTCGTTTTTCGTATGTGGGTAACAACATTTAACTATGTATATATATTTACCAATTGGTTTAACTGCCACCCGCAAAAAAAAAAAAAAAAAAAAAATTAATCCGCCCGACCCGACCCGCGAGCGGATAAAATCTTATTGTTTTTAATTTCATCCGCCCGATCCGCGGATAATCCGCGGACTCCGCGGTTGTGTCCGCAAACCGCGCATCTCTAATATATATATATATATATATATATTTAAAAAATTGCAAAAATAGTATTTAATATTTTACAGCAATTTTGGGAAGCTGACATTGTTTGTCATTAGGACCTTGAGTGACACTCGGAAAAAACTTTTGCGGCCTAAAAATCATTAAGAAAAAACTTTGACATGTATTTTATGGATTATTATGAATTTTTAAAATAGTGGCGTCATATAATTATACTGATTTTTAAATGTTTTTAACGTCATTTTTAGTAGCAGTAGATTTAAACGATTGAAGCTTGTGTACATAGGAAAAATGTTGTAATTGGGGACAAATAAGCAAGGACCTGTGAAGGCAGATCCGAGGATTTCGTTGTGGTTTGTGAAGCCCTTTGAGGAATTTGTGATTAAAGGCTATATAAATATCAATCAATCAAACAACGTTTATTTATACAACCCTTAATCACAAGTGTCTCAAAGGGCTGCACAAGCCACAACGACATCCTCGGCTCAGATCCCACATCAGGGCAAAAAAAACCTCAACCCAATGGGAGCAATAAACTTTGATTGATTTATATTGTGGTCTAATATAACGGTCATTAAAGGATTTTCCCCTCTCCAACCAAACAGCAAGCAGAGCAGCTTGGCCGGGAGGACCAGCAGAGGCTGCACCGCAACAAAAAACTGGTCCTGATGGTGGACTTGGACCAGACGCTCATTCACACCACCGATCAACACTGCCAGCAGATGTCAAATAAGGTACTTTTCACAACACACATTAAGTTTGTTTTACAAGAGCCAACGCTTCAATGCTCTGTTTTTTCCTGCAGGGCATTTTCCACTTCCAGCTGGGGCGAGGAGAGCCAATGCTCCACACACGACTACGCCCACATTGCAAGGAATTCCTGGAGAAAATTGCCAAATTGTACGAGTTGCACGTCTTCACGTTCGGGAGTCGCCTTTATGCACATACAATTGCGGGTAATTTTCTGTCTCATTACCTATTATTATTATTATCATTATTATTATTATATAAGTACCAGTAGAGTGGAAAAACAAGTTCCTGCTATATTGAAGCGGCGTGGCGCGGTTGGGAGAGTGGCCGTGCCAGCAACCTTAGGGTTCCTGATTCAATCCCCACCTTCTACCAACCTCGTCAGGTCCGTTGTGTCCTTGAGCAAGACAGCTCTTGCAATCAGTGTGTGAATGTGTGTGTGAATGTGGAAATAGTGTCAAAGTGCTTTGAGTACCTCGAAGGTAGAAAAGCGCTATACAAGTATAACCCATTTACCATTATCATATATATCTGATTTATGGCACCAAAATACTTCCAAAGTTTGCAAATAAATAAATATGATCAACATAGTATCAATCTCACAGAGATTACCAAGCCATTTTGAGAGATAAAAAAGTCACAAGATCGCGTTACGTCGCGCTAGGAACCAAAGATCCCTTTCCCATCAACAACAATGCTAATCAAGCAGACTTTGGAAAAATTATGATACAGGACCTTATATTTTTGAGCCCGAACACAAAGAGAGAATAGAAGAGAATATATCTTTATTGTCATTGTACATTGTACAATGAAATTGTAAGCAAAAACTAATTTAGTGCAAATCCATAATAACACATAAAAACATAGATAAATAGATAAAATACCAAGCACACAGCTCACATGCACAGTCATTATTGTCTTGTGTTCAGCGACACTATTGCTCTCGGGTAAAAAGTGTTCTTAAATCTGTTTGTCCGGCATTTTATTGTCTTGTATCTTCTGCCCGAGGGCAACAGTTCAAAAAGTTTATGTCCGGGGTGAGATGGGTCCCTTATGATGTTTTGGGCCTTTTTTGAGGCACCTGGCACTGTACAGTTCATCTAGGGAGGGGAGAGAGCAGCCAGTGATCTTCATGGCAGTTTTTATGACCCTCTGAAGTGCGTTTCTCCCTGCCGCCGTGCAGCTGGCATACCATTTACCATACACACATGCAGTATGTCAGCACACTCTCTATTGAGCAGCGATAGACGGACACAAGCAGTTTTTGTGACAGGTGGTTCTTTTTGAGGAGTCTCAGAAAGTAAAGTCTCTGCTGTGCCTTTTTGATGGTCACTGAGGTGTAAGGCTGCAGCTAACGATTATTTTTCTATCGATTAATTTATAGATTATTTTTTCGATTAATCCGTTAATCTATAGATTATTTTTTTGATTAATCTATAGATTATTTTTCCTTTTACTGATTATTTTGTTTATTTAAAATGAAGATGAAAAAATAAATGTAGGCCAGTTTTTTCAAAAGGCATGGCTTTTATTTACAAAAAAAAAAGTATGGCCACTCAGTCAACATTGACAACAACATGACAAAATATTCTGTAACAATGTAAACATTTAAAACTTTTAACATTTAACAAAATTAAAAGTAGCTTATTTGCTTTTTAATGTGCAAATATAAAAGTAAACATCCAGTGCAAATCTTAATATTCTGCAATAGTATAAGCATTTCAAAAGTAAAAGTATTGCTTATTTTGCTTTAAAATGTGCAAAAAAAAAGATAAACATCCAATACAAAAAAGTGCAAAACGGAAATATCCTGTAACAACAGTGTAAACATTTCAACAAAAGTAAAAGTATTGCTTATTTGCTAAAATGTGCAAAAATAAAGATAAACATCCAATACAAAAAAGTGCAAAATGAAATATTCTGTAACAACAGTGTAAACATTTCAACAAAAGTACGAGTATTGCTTATTTTGCTTAATAACACAACAATGATAGTATGATTAAAGTGAAAGTTAATTGTTCGTTTGTACATAGTATATGTAACTGTTAATGTTGTAAAAGGTATTTGCACAACTAATTAACGTTAGCGTTTGTGACACGTCTTGTGCCGTGGGGTTCTTTCAGGACCGACAGATTGAACGCCAGACGGCTTTGCCAGGTTTACAATCTTTAAATTTTACACAAAGTCTTTTCTCTTCCAACTATTTTCTCTGGCTCCTTCCAGTCTCTCTTCCCTCTCTCTGCTCCTCCCCTTTTCTTCAGCGCACCTGGGCACGATTGCGGCGTCGCTCCCGGCGCGCCCCGCCTCGCCGCTCGCTCGCCGGCCCCGCCTCTCCACAGCGTTAAAGAGGAGCGCGTCTTTGTAAACACTGAACAGGCACGCCAAACGCGCCTCTCAGAGCGAAATGGTGCTTTAGTTTGTGAATTTACAATGCAGATACAAATGACACATTCATGTTTTTGTGTAATGATAACTACGTATACTCACGCGGACGATTGACTAGTTGATGGTGATGGCAAGAACGCTGTCGGGTGTTTTCTTTTCAAATGTTCGTTCATAGCCGTTGTGCTGCTATGATAGGCCATTTCCGCTCGACACAGTGTGCATACAACAACATTATTAGGCCGTTTATTGAAATACTCCCACACTTTTGACGACTTTTGGCGTGCTTTTTTCCCCTTGCTCGCACCCCTCGCATCGTCTGCTTTGCGCTCTGCCATGACGCGTCGACGCACGAAAACGGCGTCGACGTATTTACGTAACCGCGTCGTTTCAGCCTTACTGAGGTGTTCGCACTCCACGACAGGTCTTCCTCGATCTGGATCCCCAGGAACCTGAATTTAGAGACCCTTTCCACATAGTCCTCATTGATGTACAGTGGTTGGATGTTTGTCGTTTTTTTCTTCCGGAAATCCATGATCAGCTCCTTCGTCTTGGTGGTGTTGAGAAAAAGGATGAGCAATACATTTTAGAAGCCGACTGATTGATGCAGTTTCATTGTGACCCTTTAGCATCCGCTGCATTGCTAGGTGCTAAACATACAAACTAACCAGAATATAACACATACTGTAATATTTTCACTCTTACTGGGATGCCGACCGACGGAACGCTCACATAATTCGGTTCAGATGAAGATTAAATCGCAATCCTCACCAGTGTTGGGTTAGTTACTGAAAACCAGTAACTAGTTATAGTTACTAGTTACTTTATTTCAAATGTAACTCAGTTACTAACTCAGTTACTTACACCAAAAAGTAGTGTGTTACTGTAAAAAGTAACTACCATATTTAGTCACTTCTTTTTTTCTTCTTTTTTTTTTTAAAGCTCCCATTAATGCCCTTTTAGCCTTCATTTCAGTACTGTTATTGCACTGGAGAATAATACAATCTGTTGATCAACTTGACATGCATTTTTATTTTCCTTTTAACATAATTAATGAAAAACAGTGCAACATAAAAAGGCATTCCTCCTTTCTTTAAACTTGGACCAATGACCATTAATAAAAAACAAGTTAAAGTGCATAAGAAGGCACATCATCTTCCTTGAAACATAGGTAGTGAAATAAAGCCTGACATCTGGAGTGATGCTGCTGTCTTCCACACTTGGAGCCATGGATTGTAGAATCCTTGTTTTCAGTGGCAGGATCATTGACACAGATGGTGAAGTTTCAGTGCTCAGTAGAGATGTAACACTTTTGAGGGGTTTAAGCACCTGGAGGACCTCATCTGCCACTCTCACATCATCATCAGACAGGGTGACATTTGTCTTCAGGGTGTTGTGGGTCAATGCAGAGTATATAGCTGCCTGCTGCTCCAACATATAAGTGTAGTTCCACCTCGTTGGGACATCACGTATGAGCTTATGAGTAGGCAGCTTTAGCATTACTTGCTTTGTCTTAAGCACATGAGCAGCTGTTGTGCTTGGGTGGAAGTAGGAAACCTCCTTCCTGATCCTCCCAAGGAAGCGCTCCATCCTATTGACTGAGATGTGATGCCAAATTCACTACATGTGCAAAGCACCTACCTGTGGTCCCAGTCCTGCCTCATTCACTGTAATTATTAGATTTTTGGCATTATCACGTGTGACTGGGATATCTTTATCTTCCATTCCTCCACTGCTTGTGTCAGTACCTGCGCAAAGTGACTCTCGTAGAGGGGGCGTGTCTTCTCATCTCCCAGTCTGCTGTGATGAAGTGAGCGCTTATAGTTCCCCTGGACGTCCACCCGTCTGTCATGAGCGCAACAGATGATGCTCGGGATAGTTCATCCACAACTTTTTTCTTCTCCTGCTCATAAAGATCTGGCACAATCTTATCGCTGAAGTGGGTGCGCGACAGGATGTCGTAACGTGGCTCAAGCACGTTCAGCATGTGTTTAAAACCCTCGTTTAGCACAACCGAGTCTGCACCTATAAACACACCGATTCAATGGCGCGGGGCGTTCAAGCTCCTCAGTTACTCCGCTCGCCATGACCACGCTGTGTGTGGACAGAACGTGCCAACAACTTTTTTTTTTTGTTTCCTATATCAAACCGCGGATCACGTGTGTGCCTCCCCTCCCCACACCCACACCCAGACACACACACAGACCGCGCCTCTTTTCTTCTCTCCGGCTTGTGACAGAGGAAGATTCAGAAGAACGACACCGCAGCGCTTCTGTTTCTAGCCGATACTACATCAAAAGTAACGTAAAATTACTTTGTAACGCGTTAGTCCCAACACTGATCCTCACAAAGGGTTATAAAAGGTTCCTGCAGGAAGCGTCTTGTTGGGTATATTTTGCCATCTCGGGTGATGTAAAAGTCGACCAGCCTGTCAGACCATGGCCACATTTGTCTACTCCCAGCTTAGAGCTGCATGAATTGTAATCTAGAATTTACTTCTAGCAAGTTTGAGACGAAGCTCAGTGTCAACAATAGCAGCATAAGCTAACATTAGTTCACTGCTATCAATGCTCCACTAAAATAGTCCGTTTGCATTGGCAGTTATGATAACAATATCACTCATACTTGGTTCATTCTCAGGTAATGACATGTAAATGGAATATTGTCGGCAGTTTCTGGATGTTTTTGGAGAGTATAATGAGCACAACAGAGGACCCTTGATTTGTTGAGTCAATTGTTGGCTATTTATTTATGATATTGAATGCATTAAAAAAGCCAAGCATATTTGTTCTTGTCTTCCATAAGGATTGTGAATGATAAACAGCACGTCTCTTTTCGATTTTTGCCTATTTCCAGTATGAGTGATCTGATAACATGGTTATAGTGCAGAAAGCGTTACTACTGTGATGTCAATGTCCGAAAATACCCCAAGGTGTTCAGAGCGCAATATTTAAAAGGGCTGACTGAATTTGTGGCATTTTGTGATGTTTTCAAATACTTTGCGGATTGTAAATGCAATTGGAGATGGTTTAATAGATGCAATGAAACACAAATAAGCATATAAAGTCAACTTTGCTAGTTGTACTTCCTGTTTGTGTCCATAGGGGGGAGCTCTCTGCTAGTTTTGTGTTTTATGTACAGTATGGTTAGCTATAGATCAATTCAGCCATCAGATTCGGATTTATCGAGAGCATAAATTACACCATCATGTGTATTTTCATTTTTTTCCCCTCTTTCTCCACCAGTCCGACAGAAAATACTCCAAAACTTTCAAATATGAAAACCTCAGCAAAATTGTGATTGAGTGTTAGATTAACTTGAGGCAGGCCAGCCATGCTTTATCACACGGTACAGTATATAACCCCCGGTCCATCACTATTTTGCCGCCATATGATGAATGTTTAATGCCTTTGGAATTGAAATTTACTACTCCCTGTGATGAGGTGAGGCCGGTGAGGTTCACTGCAGACGCCATGTGCTTGATGTATATCCCGTCAGGAATAAGAGTGTGCTTGTGAAAGGATTTAAATGGTTAAAGCAGGTTGGTTTATCAGGATCAATGTGCTAATATGCTCTTTTAATGTCGTTTTCTTAGGCTTTTTGGACCCTGAAACAAAGCTGTTCTCCCACCGCATCCTTTCGAGAGACGAATGCATCGACCCCTATTCCAAGACTGGGAATCTTAGGTGGGAATTCCATCCATTTAGATGCAAATACACCGCGTCATCAAGCTGAATTCCCTCCATTGTCCGAACAGGAATCTTTTCCCCTGTGGGGATTCAATGGTCTGCATCATTGATGACCGCGAAGACGTATGGAAGTTTGCACCCAACCTCATCACTGTGAAGAAATATGTCTACTTCGAAGGCATCGGGGACATGAACGCACCGCCCGGCTCGCAGGAAGCTGTCACAGCCAAGAAAGGTACATAAGTCATTTGTCATTTGTCTCTTACTATACATCGTCCAAGGTTTCCGCTTCCCTGCACAGTCCCCTCTTAGGAGGCACTTTGAAGTTAACTATAAAGATCTCCTGTTAGGTTGTTGTTGAAAGGCTGTGCTGAGTTTTAAATGAGGGCACAGAGTGCAGCCCACTGTTTGTCTGAATATTATTCACTTTGACACAACTAACCACAGGACAAATACAGTACAAATGTGCACCCAATAATTCTTTAAATCAAAATGTTCAGTCGTAAGAGATATTTAGTGCAGAAAATGTAAGTGAAGACAAAGAAGGGAAAAAAAGACGACGTGTGTTGAATATATTCTAACACAGTTTGACTTAATATGGAAATTTAATTTAATGGGCTGTCATTAATGTTGGCTGAAAAAGAATCTTAGCACTGCACTGAAATGAAAGAAATTGTGAGAGTTAAAGTGGAAAATGTTACATAAGACCATTAGTAATGTGAGAATAGTATCATTATTATAGGGAACGGCGTGGCACTGGTTGGGAGAGTGGCCGTGCCAGCAACCTGAGGGTTCCTGGTTCAATCCCCACCTTCTACCAACCTCGTCACGTCCGTTGTGTACTTGAGCAAGACACTTCACCCTTGCTCCTTATGGGTCGTGGTTAAAGGGGAACATTATCACAATTTCAGAAGGGTTAAAACCATTAAAAATCAGTTCCCAGTGGCTTATTTTATTTTTCGAAGTTTTTTTCAAAATTTTACCCATCACGCAATATCCCTAAAAAAAAGCTTCAAAGTGCCTGATTTTAACCATCGTTATATACACCCGTCCATTTTCCTGTGACGTCACATAGTGATGCCAACTCAAACAAACATGGCGCATAGAACAGCAAGCTATAGCGACATTAGCTCGGATTCAGACTCGGATTTCAGCGGCTTAAGCGATTCAACAGGTTACGCATGTATTGAAACGGATGGTTGTAGTGTGGAGGCAGGTAGCGAAAACGAAATTGAAGAAGAAACTGAAGCTATTGAGCCAAATCGGTTTGAACCGTATGCAAGCGAGACCGACGAAAACGACACGACAGCCAGCGACACGAGAGAAAGCGAGGACGAATTCGGCAATCGCCTTCTAACCAACGATTGGTATGTGTTTGTTTGGCATTGAAGGAAACTAACAACTATGAACTAGGTTTACAGCATATGAAATACATTTGGCAGCAACATGCACTTTGAGAGTGCAGACAGCCCAATTTTCATCAATTAATATATTCTGTAGACATACCCTCATCCGCGCTCTTTTCCTGAAAGCTGATCTGTCCAGTTTTGGAGTTGATGTCAGCAGGCCAGGGAAGCTAGGGTCGATATTCTTCTCTTGATCATCTTCGGTGGCATAAGGGACGGTGTGAGCCAAGACATCCAGGGGGTTTAGCTCGCTCGTCTGCGGGAACAAACTGCCGCCATTGCTTGCCGTGCTACCGAGGTCCTTTGTCCCTGAATTGCTCACACACTCCGGCAGATTCAATGGGGGTCTGGCGGCAGATTTCTTTGACTTTATCGTTGGAAATGCATCTGCTTTGAGTGTCGCAGGATATCCACACATTCTTGCCATCTCTGTCGTAGCATAGCTTTCGTCGGTAAAGTGTGCGGAACAAACGTCCAATTTCTTGCCACATTCGCATCTTTGGGCCACTGGTGCAACTTGAATCCGTCCCTCTTCGTGTTGTTACACCCTCCGACAACACACCGACGAGGCATGATGTCTCCAAGGTACGGAAAACAGTCGAAAAAACGGAAAATAACAGAGCTGATTTGACTCGTTGTTTGAGAAAATGGCGGATTGCTTCCCGATGTGACGTCATCGCTCCGAGAGCGAATATTAGAAAGGCGTTTAATTCGCCAAAATTCACCCATTTAGAGTTCGGAAATCGGTTAAAAAATATATGGTCTTTTTTTCTGCAACATCAAGGTATATATTGACGCTTACATAGGTCTGGTGATAATGTTCCCCTTTAAGGCCTTGAATGGCAGCTCCCGCCATCAGTGTGTGAATGTGTGTGTGAATGGGTGAATGTGGAAATAGTGTCAAAGCGCTTTCAGTACCTTGAAGGTAGAAAAGCGCTATACAAGTATAACCCATTTACCATTTACCATTATTGGAGCTTTTTCTTCAAGAAAAAAAGTTCAAATACCGGTAATAAAATTGTTAGCTTAAAGTTGTCACATTATCAAAACACTTCCTTGTGGTCTACATAACATTTAATGGTGATGCTTTGGTCAACATTTTGCATAGATGATGTTTTACAGACCATCTTCAAGCTGCTTTTTGACCGTCTCTTTAAAATGTACCGTTTTGTCGGCCCCTTTGACGGCGTGTCCATCCCGTCATTTTTAGCGCTAACATATGGAGTCTACTGACAGATATAAGTTAGAACTACCGTATTTATTGGACCATAGGGCTCTCCGTATTATAAAGCGCACTGCTGATGAGCAGGTATATTCAGGTCTAGTTTCATACAAAAGGCACACCAGATTTTAAGGCGCATTTGTTATCTTAAAGTTGTCATATTAACACACTTCCTTGTGGTCTACATAACATGTGATGGTGGTCCTTTGGTCAAAATGTTGCATTGATTATGTTTTACAGACCATCTTTCTGACGGTTTCTTCAAGATGCGCTGTTTTGTGGGTCGGTCTTATTTACGTGGCTCCACTTCAAAAGCGTCTTTTCCTCGACATCTTTGTTGTACCGGTAGTTTTTAGCGCTTCCATAGCGAGTCTACTGACAGCTATATTTTAGAACTAGGGATGTCCGATAATATCGGACTGCCGATATTATCGGCTGATAAATGCTTTAAAATGTAATATAGGAAATTATCGGTATCGGTTTCAAAATTATTGGTATCGGTTTCAAAAAGCAAAATTTATGACTTTAAAACGCCGCTGTGTACACGGACGTAGGGAGAAGTACAGAGCGCCAATAAACCTTTAAGGCACTGCCTTTGCGTGCCGGCCCAATCACATATTATCTACGGCTTTTCACACACACACAAGTGAATGCAATGCATACTTGGTCAACAGCCATACAGGTCACACTGAGGGTGGCCGTATATAAACAACTTTAACACTGTTACAAATATGCGCCACACTGTGAACCCACACCAGAATGACAAACACATTTCGGGAGAACATCTGCACCGTAACACAACAGAACAAATACCCAGAACCCCTTGCAGCACTAACTCTTCCGGGACGCTACAATACGCTACCCTTCCCAACCCCGCCCACCTCAACGTCCTCATGCTCTCTCAGGGAGAGTTCCAAGCTGCTGTTTTGAGGCATGTTAAAAAAAAGAATGCACTTTGTGACTTCAATAATAAATATGGCAGTGCCATGTAGGCATTTTTTTCCATAACTTGAGTTGATTTATTTTGGAAAACCTTGTTGCATTGTTTAATGCATCCAACGGGGCATCACAACAAAAATTAGGCATAATAATGTGTTAATTCCACGACTGTATATATCGGTATCGGTTGATATCAGTGATTAAGAGTTGGACAATATCGGATATCGGCAAAAAAGCCATTATCGGACATCTCTAATTAGAACTGTACGCTACTTTATATTAGAAATAGCAACAGCAGAGTATGAATGCCCCACAACAGGAGGATACAGAAAAATAAGGAGCTTATTGACCATGGCACAAGCTACAATGACGGACGCACGAACATTTTTGGTACTTATGCAGATCCCAAATACAGAACAACAGAAACCAATAGGTAAGAACAAAACGCCAGATTATGTCTCCTAATAGGTGCCATTTTGCGGTACTTATACACACCATAATAATACCCGTATGCTGAAGCACAGCACGTCTGACTGAGGTAGCCATAATATGCCGACAATCCATCAAGCGGTGGAGCTTCGTAGCCTACCAAAGTCGTACTTAAACATTTTGACAGATTTTTGAGCGCTGTGTGTAATCTTCTATATTCTCAGTGAAACATCAAAGTTTTGGGCTGGCTAGCGTCATTTATTGAACAGGCGACAACCTGCAGTCAACACATATATCTTATGTGTAGCTGCCATCCACTGGTCACACTTATCATTACACCATGCACTAGGGCTGGGTGGTATGCCGGTATTACAAACTATACTGGTATATTTTAGAAAGAGGTATGTATTTGAGACATTACCGCCATACCGATATTAAATCCTAAATGAATACTCTCAATGAAAAAAATAATCCTTTGCAGTATTATAGCCAACAATCTGGTCCGTTTGACTCAAGCCTTGGCATCACTGCAATTTACATGATTCTATCAATTCACCAACGTGAGAGAGACGGATGCACTTTAAAGCGATGAAGAAGAGAGTTCTGCCAAAATATAACATTTGTAAATAGATGCGGTATGAGTTGCAAAGGTATGAAAAAAAATGATTTAAAAAGCTGCCAGAAATAATCAGTTTGTTGTGAGTTTCCCCAGTCACAACTACTTTGCTCAAGTAACACTGTCACAACAAATGTACACACAATCTGAAAGGTGTGTTTAGCTGCAGTGACAGTATTGTCAGCTGCCACACAGCATCCTGCAGGTGACAGCTTGCTGTTCCTGGCTTAAAGTTTTAGGGGGAACAAGGGTCTTCTAAAAATGTTGAGCTAAAAAAAACTATTGTTTTAAGTTGCTGTTTAAAATGTCCTCTTAAACCAGCGACTTTATTTTATATCTCCATCTTTTGTGTTTTTGTTATTAGCTGAGGATTTCAGCATCGCTAAATGCTTCTTTTAATAAAGATTATAGTTTACTATTCCTATATTATTTTCAAGGCTTTTTAACATTTGTATGTGCATCTATTTATGCATGAAACTTTAAGATTTCCAGAAATGTACTCATGTAAAGTAATTGTTTCAAAAGAAAACTTGACATGCCCATTTTGATTCATTTTCTGGTAAAAATATCGCGATATATCGGGGTTCAGCCAAAATACATTACAGGCCAAAAGTTGGGACACACCTCATTCAGTAGGTTTTCTTTATTTTCATGACTATTTACATTCTAGATTGTCACTGAAGGCATCAAAACTATGAATGAACACGTGGAGTTATGTACCGTATTTTCCGCACCATAAGGCGCCCTGGGTTATAAGCCGCGCCTTCAATGAATGGCATATTTCAAAACTTTGTCCACCTATAAGCCGCCCCGTGTTATAAGCCGCATCTAACTGCGCTAAAGGAATGTCAAAAAAACAGTCAGATAGGTCAGTCAAACTTTAATAATATATTAAAACCAGCGTGATGTGGGCGCGCATGGAATCGTATATCAACATGGACAGAGCTGCGTGAAAAAAGCCACCCGGCCTCTTCGCGTAAACTTAAACTTACCTTAACCACTCGCTCATCTTTTCTTCATCCATCCCTTCGAGTTAGCTTTTATGATGACGCCGGCTGGAAAGGTCTCTTTTGGCAAGGTCTTCCTTTTGAATATCACCATGGGTGGAAGTTTCTGGCCATTAGCATGGCAAGCTGGAACCACAGTGAAGGATGACTTCTCATTCCCTGTGGTGCGAATATTCACCGTACGTGCTCCCGTTGTATCCACAGTGCGGTTCACAGGAATATCAGTTGCTGTGAAATAGTAATCCGTGTGCGGATGGAGAGATTGCGTCTTTTCATGAACCGGATACCTGTCGCTTAGTAGGAGCCATTTTGTGGTCTTTACAGATGTAAACACACAAAGGAAATGAACCGTACGGTAATATCCGCGCGCTTTTTCTTCTTCTACGCGGGCGGGTGGTTGCTTACAGTAGAAGAAGAAGCGCTTCCTGTTCTATGGGGGCGGGTGCTTACCTTGGCGGTTGCTTGCGTAGAAGAAGAAGCGCTTCCTGTTCTACCGGGAAAAAAGATGGCGGTTGTTTACCGAAGTTGCGAGACCGAAACTTTATGAAAATGAATCTTAATATTTATCCATATATAAAGCGCACCGGGTTATAAGGCGCACTGTCAGCTTTTGAGAAAATGTGTGGTTTTTAGGTGCGCCTTATAGTGCGGAAAATACGGTACTTAAAGGGGAACATTATCACAATTTCAGAAGGGTTAAAACCATTAAAAATCAGTTCCCAGTGGCTTATTTTATTTTTCAAAGTTTTTTTCTAAATTTTACCCATCACGCAATATCCCTAAAAAAAGCTTCAAAGTGCCTGATTTTAACCATCGTTATATACACCCGTCCATTTTCCTGTGACGTCACACAGTGATGCCAATACAAACAAACATGGCAGATAGAACAGCAAGGTATAGCGACATTAGCTCGGATTCAGACTCGGATTCCAGCGGCTTAAGCGATTCAACAGATTACGCATGTATTGAAACGTATGGTTGTAGTGTGGAGGCAGGTAGCGAAAATGAAATTGAAGAAGAAACTGAAGCTATTGAGCCAATATCGGTTTGAACCGTATGCAAGCGAAACCGACAAACGACACGACAGCCAGCGACACGGGAGAAAGCGAGGACGAATTCGGCGATTGCCTTCTAACCAACGATTGGTATGTGTTTGTTTGGCATTAAAGGAAACTAACAACTATGAACTAGGTTTACAGCATATGAAATACATTTGGCAACAACATGCACTTTGAGAGTGCAGACAGCCCATTTCAGGCGCGCTAAGAACATATATTTTTCCACGATTTCAGCACTCAGTTTAACCATACCTTAATAGACACAAAATCCTGCATTACACAAGACTACCCGAATGTACTCGAATGATTGAAAAAAATAAATGTTTTTAAGCTAAATTATTGGTAAACACAGTTTATGTATAATAATGTACGTAAAACCGTGAGTAATGAATAAAGTTTTCATCAATTAATATAATCTGTAGACATACCCTCATCCGCTCTCTTTTCCTGAAAGCTGATCTGTCCAGTTTTGGAGTTGATGTCAGCATCTGCTTTGAGTGTCGCAGGATATCCACACATTCTTGCCATCTCTGTCGTAGCATAGCTTTCGTCGGTAAAGTGTGCGGAACAAACGACTGACCATTTTGTCGGCTTTTCCACACCCTCGTATTTTGAACAAATTCCGTCCAATTTCTTGCCACTTTCACATTTTTGGGCCACTGGCGCAACTTGAATCCGTCCCTGTTCGTGTTGTTACACCCTCCAACAACACACTGACGAAAGTGAGAAAATGGCGGATTGCTTCCCGATGTGACGTCACAACGTGACGTCATCGCTCCGAGAGCGAATATTAGAAAGGCGTTTAATTCGCCAAAATTCACCCATTTAGAGTTCGGAAATCGGTTAAAAAAATATATGGTCTTTTTTCTGCAACATCAAGGTATATATTGACGCTTACATAGGTCTGGTGATAATGTTCCCCTTTAACAAAAAAAGGTGAAATAACTGAAAACATGTTTTATACTACAGTTTCGTCAAAATAGCCACCCTTTGCTCTGATTACTTCTTTGCACACTCTTGGTATTCTCTCAATGAGCTTCAAGAGGTAGTCATCTGAAAGGGTTTTCACTTCACAGGTATCATAGTTTTGATACCTTCAGTGACAATCTACAATGTAAATAGTCATGAAAATAAAGAAAGTGCATTCAAATGAGAAGGTGTGTCCAAACTTTTAGCCTGTACTGTGTATCGGGATAAGAGTTTTGGTCCATAACACCCAGGCCTACTGTTTACCAAATAAAATTGCACAACCACAATTAATCCGTACCTTAAGCGCACCGTGTCGATTTTTGAGAAAATAAAAGGATTTTAAATGAGTCTGTAAAATACGGTATACGCTAGGGCTGCGAATCTTTGGGTGTCCCACGATTCGATTCGATATCGATTCTTGGGGTCACGATTCGATTCTAAATCGATTTTTTTCGATTCAACCCGATTCTCGATTCAAAAACGATATTTTCCCGATTCAAAACGATTCTCGATTTATTCAATACATAGGATTTCAGCAGGATCTACCCCAGTCTGCTGACATGCAAGCAGAGTAGTAGATTTTTGTAAAAAGCTTTTATAATTGTAAAGGACAATGTTTTTTCAACTGATTGCATAATATTCATTTTTGTTTCACTACTTTTGGTTTGTTCTGTGTCGTGTTTGTGTCTCCTCTCAATTGCTCTGTTTATTGCAGTTCTGAGTGTTGCTGGGTCGGGTTTGGTTTTGGAATTGGATTGCAGTGTTATGGTATTGCTATGTATTGTTTTGTTGGATTGATTAATTAAAAAAAAAAGAAAAAAAAAAAGATAAATAAAAAAAATCGATTTTTAAAAAATAAGAATCGATTCTGAGTCGCACAACGTGAGAATCGCGATTCGAATCGATTTTTTTCCCACACCCCTAGTATACGCTATTAGTTTGTACTAGAAATAAAGTTAAATGGAGACAGTGAAGGATGCATGTATGAGCCAGTGTGCCTCACAATAAGAGGATATAGAAAAAAGGAACTTATTGACTACAACTTTGGACTACTCTTAAATAAAAATGTCGGACTCGCTCCAAACCCTTCAGTAAACCTCTACCATACGGAGAGATCGGCTGACGTAACCAAGGCGAAATACGTCACTAAAGTCTCCTTTGGGGCAAGTTTAGAAGAAGGCAAATTTGTTTCATAAATACCTCATCTATTTTTTCATGTTTTGATTTTACACTTTTGGAGATCCCAAGTACACGAAAACAGGTTCCTATAAAAGGTAAGACATGTTTTTGCATAATAGGACCATTTTTCCAAAAAAAGCGAAACGGAAACACTCAGAGAACATTTTATTTAAAATGCAACATGGATTACAAGATCCTGTATTTGCTTTTAGATAGATAGATCTATTCAATTTATCTATTTTGAAGACGCAGACTTCATGTAAAATGACATTATTTTTCTCTTTATTTTCATAAATGAAAACTTATCTTGCAGTGTCGCAACTTCGAACTTGTTAAAGGGGACCAATGATGATTTTCCACGTGTTGACTTATAAATGTTGATACAATGTTGAATACTTGTGTTAAACAATGCCAAAGCATCAAATCATAAAGATCATACATTTGTATCTAAGCATGTGCGCAGTTTTGGATGCCTATGATTGCTGTGTTATGCAGTCTTTTTTGTATTTTTTTTAACTGTGGGCCATTTGTGACATCACAGATTGACAGATGTAGTTAAGTGGGCATTTCTCATATCTGCTGTCAGTAAAATATTATGTTCATCTAATCGTGGCATGCACAAAATAACACCAATGTGTAACATGCAGTGAGACAAATGCTGCTTTTTTCTTTGGCATTTATTTGTTCCATTTTTTGTGTTTAATGTTCTAATTCGAGACGTGTTTTTGTCTGTCAGGGGCCAATAATAAACAAGCTGCGAGGCTCAAATGGCCCCTAGGCCGCACTTTGGAGACCACTGAACTAAATGTATTTTATAAATAAAGACTTGTTTGCATAAAATGTCGGATTTACTGATTAAGATAATTATATCAAGTTATTATTTTTGATTTATTCTTTTATTCTTGTAAAATCATTCTGAAATTATTAAAATGTAATGCTTGTGAAACAAATTTTCATAATACTCCAATATATTTTTTCCGCAGTATTTACAGCTAAGTATGTTGCGATCAGGGTTTTATGCTATCGATTCCGATAGTGATCATCCATGAGTGAGATGGCTCAATACTGATTCCAATACTGATCACATGGATTAACTTGACATTTTTCACTTTATTTATGGTGAATGCTATTGTCAGTTTAACAATATCAAAACACATTATTTCAACTAGTTCTTTATTCTCTTATTAAATGCAATTTTGCACAATAACTAAAGAAAATCAAAAATTACTCAACTAAATCCTTTAGTTTTACCCTCTTAGTCCTACTGTCGCCAGGCCTGGGGACTTATTCATGTTTGTAAACATGAACAAAAACGACAACAAACAATATTTTTCCTAAAATAAGAATATCGTCCTAATCACTCCAGTATGGATCATAAACTGATGCTACCTTTGGTATAAATCATTGCTTGATCAGATCCTCCTCTTATATGTGACAATGCTGACAGACAACAGTTGTTATATTATCCTCTCTCCAACTCTTATTAATCTACTTGAACAATGTCCACCTAATAATGGCTTACTTTCTGCTATAACGTTGTTAACTAAGCACTTTTTTTGTGTTGTTTCAAGCTAGTTTAGTGGTTAGTTTGGCTATTAGCAGGCCTGTACCATGTTTAGCCTCGTCCCCCAGTGATAATGATTAGAGATGGCTTTTTTGCCGATATCCGATATTCCGATATTGTCCAACTCTTAATTACAGATTCCGATATCAACCAATACGGATATATACAGTCGTGGAATTAACACATTATTATGCCTAATTTTGTAGTGATGCCCCGCTGGATGCATTAAACAATGTAACAAGGTTTTCCAAAATAAATCAACTCAAGTTATGGAAAAAAATGCCAACATGGCACTGCCATATTTATTATTGAAGTCACAAAGTGCATTATTTTTTTAACATGCCTCAAAACAGCAGCTTGAAATTTGGGACATGCTCTCTCAGGGAGAGCATGTCCCAAATTTGTAGGTTGAGGTGGGCGGGGTTGGGGGGGGGTTTGGGTAGCGGGGGGTGTATATTGTAGCGTCCCGGAAGAGCTAGTGCTGCAAGGGGTTCTGGGTATTTGTTCTGTTGTGTTTATGTTGTGTTACGGTGCGGATGTTCTCCCGAAATGTGTTTGTCATTCTTGTTTGGTGTGGGTTCACAGTGTGGCGCACATTTGTAACAGTGTTAAAGTTGTTTATACGGCCACCCTCAGTGTGACCTGTATGGCTGTTGACCGAGTATGCCTTGCATTTACTTGTGTGTGAGAAAAGCCGTAGGTATTATGTGATTGGGCCGGCACGCAAAGGCATCGCCTTTAAGGTTTATTGGCGCTCTGTACTTCTCCCTACGTCCGTGTACCACTCCGTACAGCGGCGTTTTAAAAAGTCATAAATTTTACTTTTTGAAACCGATACCGATAATTTCCGATATTACATTTTAAAGGATTTATTGTCCGATAATATTGGCAGCCCGATATTATCGGACATCTCTAATAATGATACATGATGACACTTTAGATACTAAACAAATCAGTTTATTTGCTGTAATGGAGGTGATTATTAGCTTAGGGGAGCGGCTAGACCAGGGGTCGGCAACCTTTACCAGTCAAAGAGCCATTTTGACCAGTTTCACAAATTATAGAAAACAATGGGAGCCACAAAATTTTTTTGAAATTTAAAATGAAATAACAATGCATACAAAGTTTCTTTTTTGCTTTGTGCTATGTATAAACCAGGTGTCTCAGACACGCTGCCCACACCTTAATATGGAATTTGAATGCTGGTGCGGCACGCGGGTTTTATATGAATGGCGCTTGTCAGCGTCATGCGTGCCGTGATGGTACAGCATATAGCACCCACTACAACCAGCGTGCCTGCTCAACCACACGTTGTATGGGGCTTCCGATTGCTCACGTAGGTGACAGCAAAGCATACTTGGTCAACAACCACACAGGTTACAATGACGGTGGCGGTATAAAAAAAACTTTAATACTCTTACTAATAATGCGCCACACTGTGAACCCACACCAAACAAGAATGACAAACACATTTCGGGAGAACATCTACACCGTAACACAACATAAACACAACAGGACAAATACCCAGAATCCCATGCAGCCCTAACTCTTCCGGGATACATTATACACCCCCGCTACCAAACCCCGCCCAACTCAACCGACGCACAGAAGGGGGGAAGGGGGGGGGGTTTGATGTGTGAGGGAGCAGGGTTGGGGTGGGTTTGGTGGTAGCAAGGGTGTATAATGTAGCCCGCAAGAGTCAGTGCTGCATGGGATTCTGGGTATTTGTTCTGTTGTGTTTATGTTGTGTTAAGGTGCAGACTGTTTGTCATTCTTGTTTGGTTTTGGTTCAAAGTGTGGTGCATTATTAGTAAGAGTGTTAAAGTTGTTTTATATGGTCACCGTCAGTGTAACCTGTGTGGCTGTTGACCAAGTATGCCTTGCTGTTACGTACGTGTGCAAGCAGAAGATGCAAACTATATAGCAAGTGGTTGGGCTGGCACGCTGTTAATACAGATTGTAGAGGGCACCAAATGCTGTACCATCATGGCACGCCCTTATTATAACTGTAAGGGTGAAAATCGGTGAATATTAATCACGGGAGTTTTCTGCGAGAGGCACTGAAATCCGGAAGTCTCACGGGAAAATCGGGGGGTTCGGCAAGTAAGCTGCTGAGCCGCATCAGAGTGATCAAAGAGCCGCATGCGGCTCAGGAGCCGCGGGTTGCCGACCCCTGGGCTAGACACTGTGTATGGAGATACACAATTAGTTGCTTGTCAGGCAGCAGGGGTGCACAAAAAAAATCAATCCACATTTAAGACAAATTATATATGTACACATTTTTCAGAAATACGTTTTTAGGCCATCTCCATGCAACCAGAAGAAGCTTTTCGAGGGTAACCTTTTTTGAAAAAGTTTCATTTGAAATATTTTACTAACTAAAAAAATTATGTTGATTCGAGAATCGGTTTTAAATCGAGTCATCACCCCAAGAATCAGAATCGGATCGAATTGTTAGTTGCCCAAAGATTCACATCCCTATCAGCCAGAGTAGATCAGCGTTTGTGATCGACATTTCACGAAAATCGGCCGATACTGATCGATAACCGATCGATCGGCACATCCCAAACTACAATTCCATTTTTGTTCAATTATGACTTTTTCAAAAATAGAACTAGTAATGTATTTATATTCTGGTAAAGATAATTCCCATAAGATCCCAACTACATTTTGCACCGTTGTGAAGTATATTCTTGTGAAATGTGTCGTCGAGACTTGACCCACTTGCCAAGCTTCCGAAAACTGTTCATCCAGTGCCTCTGATGTCCTTGAATTCCAACTGATTGCTGTGCCTTGTGTCCCCTGCAGGAAGCCCACCATGTCGTCAGTCAGAGAGCACAGAACCATCAGAGACCCCCCGTGCGGACGAGCACAATAACGGCCTCAGGAAAAAGTCGGTAAACGAGGGCGCCGCGGCGTCTCTGCGCTCTCAGGGAGTCCCCACAAATGAACGGACGCATCCCGCCGGGCCTGTGCAGGACGATGCGTTGTTAAGTAAACCATCCGAGGCTGATGACGAGGCATCTGAGGCCACGCCGAAGAAAACTCAGGGCGGTGATAGCCAAGAAACCAGCAAAGAGGAGAGTGTTAGCAGGACAGGTGATGCACAGGACAGTGCAAACTCTTTAACAGCAAAAGGTGACTCCAATAATCTAGACTTTGACCTTTCCAGTGACAGCGACAGCGAGTCCGTAAGAGACAAGACGGTGGCGGACGGTGACAGTGGTGTCAGCCAAGCAAAGACGTCTGAGCACGAAGGAACCTCCCAAGATGACCAAGAAGAGACAAAAGATAAAGCTCAAAGCGAGTCACAAACAAATTCTGATGTTCTTCTCCCCGAGCTTGGGAACGGCTGCTCAGACAGGAGGGAACCGGAAACCGAGTCGCAGAATAGCGAACAATCTGGGGTGACCATGGGGGAGGAGCTCCTGGACCAGAGCATGGAGGACGAGGAGGACGAGGAAGCGGACCACGACCAGGATGATCACCTCATCTACCTGGAGGAAGTGCTGGAGAGGATCCACACAGAGTACTACGCCCGCTATGAGTCCTTCCTGAAGAAGGAGGCGCCCGACACGCCGGACATTCGCAAGATTGTTCCTGAGCTAAAGAGCAAGACCTTGGAAGGCACCACCTTAGTATTCAGTGGCTTGTATCCAACCAACTACACGTTTGAGAGGACTCGGGAGTACTACCACACCAAGGCACTGGGAGCAAAGATCGGCAAGAATTTGGTTCTTAACTCGCAGGAACCCAATGTAACAACGCATCTCATTGCAGCAAAATCTGGTAAGTAAACATCTACTAAATACTCTCGCTAAAGCACCTATTTAGCTAAACTGCTACGAAGACGCAGGTGTGTTAATTGGAAGCGGTTAATAACATTTTTATTTGAATTCATTTAATTTGTGTTGTATAAAGCAACTTTAATATTGGATTTGATTTGAGTTCATTTCAGAATCAGAATCAGAATCGTTTTATTGCCATTGTTTGAGAACGGGTTCACAAACTAGGAATTTTTCTTGGTGCAATCGTGCAACATAAAACACATATAACACAGATTTGGTACTTACAAGAGCTGTAACTGAGCTATCAGATCTTGTTATTAAAAAGGAACATTATCACCAGACCTATGTAAGCGTCAATATATACCTTGATGTTGCAGAAAAAAGACCATATATTTTTTTAACCGATTTCTGAACTCTAAATGGGTAAATTTTGGCGAATTAAACGCCTTTCTAATATTCGCTCTCGGAGCGATGACGTCACAACGTGGCGTCACATCGGGAAGCAATCTGCCATTTTCTCAAACACCGAGTCAAATCAGCTCTGTTATTTTCCGTTTTTTCGACTGTTTTCCGTACCTTGGAGACATCATGCCTCGTCGGTGTGTTGTCGGAGGGTGTAACAACACCAACAGGGACGGATTCAAGTTGCACCAGTGGCCCAAAGATGCGAAAGTGGCAAGAAATTGGACGTTTGTTCCGCACACTTTACCGACGAAAGCTATGCTACGACAGAGATGGCAAGAATGTGTGGATATCCTGCGACACTCAAAGCAGATGCATTTCCAACGATAAAGTCAAAGAAATCTGCCGCCAGACCCCCATTGAATCTGCCGGAGTGTGTGAGCAATTCAGGGACAAAGGACCTCGCTAGCACGGCAAACAATGGCGGCAGTTTGTTCCCGCAGACGAGCGAGCTAAACCCCCTATCGACCCTAGCTTCCCTGGCCTGCTGACATCAACTCCAAAACTGGACAGATCAGCTTTCAGGAAAAGAGCGCGGATGAGGGTATGTCTACAGAATATATTAATTGATGAAAATTGGGCTGTCTGCACTCTCAAAGTGCATGTTGTTGCCAAATGTATTTCATATGCTGTAAACCTAGTTCATAGTTGTTAGTTTCCTTTAATGCCAAACAAACACATACCAATCGTTGGTTAGAAGGCGATCGCCAAATTCGTCCTCGCTTTCTCCCGTGTCGCTGGCTGTCGTGACGTTTTCGTCGGTTTCGCTTGCATACGGTTCAAACCGAAATGGCTCAATAGCTTCAGTTTCTTCTTCAATTTCGTTTTCGCTACCTGCCTCCACACTACAACCATCCGTTTCAATACATGCGTAATCTGTTGAATCGCTTAAGCCGCTGAAATCCGAGTCTGAATCCGAGCTAATGTCGCTATAGCTTGCTGTTCTTTCCGCCATGTTTGTTTGTGTTGGCTTCACTATGTGACGTCACAGGAAAATGGACGGGTGTTTACAACGATGGTTAAAATCAGGCACTTTGAAGCTTTTTTTAGGGATATTGCATGATGGGTAAAATTTTGAAAAAAACTTCGAAAAATATAATAAGCCACTTGAAACTGATTTTTAATGGTTTTAACAATTCTGAAATTGTGATAATGTTCCCCTTTAAAGAGGACAACACATATTAATGACTTACATATTTGAGATCATAGCCAATGGCTAATTTCCATCTCCAGTCTGATGAGGTAATGAATTGGAGTGCATGAGAAAGTGAAAAGGAAGACTTTCTCTCTCCTTAGTATGCTGCACAACACAGCAGCAACAGAACCAATGAGTCAGTGCCAATGATATTGTTGAGTTAATTGTAAACCGGAGAGTAAGTATAATCTGCAGGATTTTCAGTACATCTTCAACATTTCTAAGATCTAAGCTGCAGGATGGTGACCATTCAAATTCAGCTATTACCATCTTGTCTCGGGACGTTGCCTACAGCCACAGCTGTTCTTGCTGATGTTTTTGGACCTTGCGCTAATGAGAGATCCTGGGGGTTATTTGCTTTTGTAGACCACATTCTCAGAGACTATATGAGACTCTGTAATTAAGTAAATAGATGTCAATTGTAGCAATTACGGTATTTAATATTGACTTACCGGTATGTCAAATTTCTTTTTTGTAATACAGTGTGTTCTGAAAGGGTCATTTTATTCATGGAATGCAATTGGCTATACTGTACTGGCTGCAACCAGCAGAGGCGCTGTGATTCCGTCTCATATGTTTTGCTCTCCAAGGAAGAAAAAATAGAATATTGCAAATTTGCAGGCACAGAAGCAAAGGTTCAGAACATTCCTATCCCTTTTTAAAAGTACCACAGTTGTATCATAATTTACGAGTACATAGCAAGCTTGTAATTTAAAACACTCCTCTCTAAGTGGGCCCCCCTTTGAAATGAATGGAAATCAATGACATTTTTGCTTGGCGCTCCTAAAATACCGCAATTTTAACATGATGTAATATGTCTGGAAAGAAACCAACAAACTTTTAGATACCATACCATACCAACTTTATTTATGAAGCCCTTTAAAAACAACCACAGTTGAAGAACAAAGGGCTGTACACCACAAATAAATAGAGGCAAAGGACAGACTAAAAAATAACATTTAAAACAGAAGTAAAATACACATTGAAAAAGCAAATACAAATTACCCTAAGAACAATTTGTTAGATAAAAAGTAGTTAAAAAGTAAAAAACAGTTAAAAAAGTAAAAAACAGTTTCTTTAGATAAGAAATATTGTTTGAAAAACATTACAATAGCATGTATTACAAACAACTCCAGTAGTTTTATGGGGAGCAGACCTTTGTAGGGGTCTACTACAGGCTGCTTTTCCGTCGTTAGGGATCGATACCGCAATAACAAATGCCAACAAAAACGCTATAAGTAAGGCTCCAATCAAACACTTTTATGTTAAAATACTAAACAGATGTTTACCTTATCCCAATAAACATCTGTTCAGTATGTTTAACATAAAAGTGTTTGATTGTGAGGCATTAAAAGCCACAAAATGCAACGGGTCCTTCAAACCCACAAATGGTGGCTGATAATAAATAAGTAAGGCTCCACTTTTTGAAAATGTGCTAGCCTGATGCTCATATACATTGTCTTTGTTATTGACATTCTACTGATTAGCATTAGAGATGTCCGATAATATCGGCCTATTATCGGTATAATTTTTTTATATTTTTTTTATTTTTATTTTATTTTTTTTTATTAAATCAACATAAAAAACAGAAGATACACTTACAATTAGTGCACTAACCCAAAAAACTTCCCTCCACTCATTCACACAAAAGGGTTGTTTCTTTCTGTTATTAATATTCTGGTTCCTACATTATATATCAATATATATCAATACAGTCTGCAAGGGATACAGTCCGTAAGCACACATGATTGTGCGTGCTGCTGGTCCACTAATAGTACTAACCTTTAACAGTTAATTTTACTCATTTTCATTAATTACTAGTTTCTATGTAACTGTTTTTATATTGTTTTACTTTCTTTTTTATTCAAGAAAATGTTTTTAATTTATTTATCTTATTTTATTAATTTTTAAAAAAAGGACCTTATCTTCACCATACCTGGTTGTCCAAATTAGGCATAATAATGTGTTAATTCCACGACTGTATATATCGGTATCGGTTGATATCGGTATCGGTAATTAAGAGTTGGACAATATCAGATATCGGCAAAAGGCCATTATAGGACATCCCTAATTAGCATTAGCGATTTTACATGGCGATTTCAACACCTCCAAATTTGTTAAACATGACGGTGCCTAATAAGTACAATACTTAGAGTATTAACACGTTGTAGGGCGCAGCAGAGAGCAAATGCTGAACTGACAACCCACGACACAGTTGGCTTGTAACTCCAGTTATTCTCGCAACTTAACCCTTGTGTAATGTTCATATTGTTGTTACTCAGCCAGCGTTTGTGTGTCTGATGGACCCGTTGCATTTTGTGGCTTTTAATGCCTCACAATGAAACACTTTTATGTTAAAATACTAAACAGATGTTTACCTTATCCCAATAAACATCTGTTCAGTATGTTTACCTTATCCCAATAAACATCTGTTCAGTATGTTTAACATAAAAGTGTTTGATTGTGAGGCATTAAAAGCCACAAAATGCAACGGGTCCATCAGACCCACAAATGCTGGCTGAGTAACAACAATATGAACGTAGCACGGAAAATTTCTCTGCCAGTTTCTGCATCCCACAAGGTTGCAACATTGTTTGTCAACACTGTCTGCTCTCATTTTCTCGCACATTTGACCCTCTGATCTTCTGTGTATCTACACTCTGTCCTCCTCCTGTCTAGGCCTGCTTTGTGTGTGTGTGTGTGTGTGTGTGTGTGTGTGTGTGTGTGTGTGTGTGTGTGTGTGTGTGTGTGTGTGTGTGTGTGTGTGTGTGTGTGTGTGTGTGTGTGTGTGTGTGTGTGTGTGTGTGTGTGTGTGTGTGTGTGTGTTACACAGAACATCAATTTCCACACTTCTATTAGCCCCGGGTGGACCCTAATGTACTGTATTTTCCGCACCATAAGGCGCCCTGGGTTATAAGCCGCGCCTTCAATGAACGCCATATTTCAAAACTTTGTCCACCTATAAGCCGCCCCGTGTTATAAGCCGCATCTAACTGCGCTAAAGGAATGTCAAAAAAACAGTCAGGTCAGTCAAACTTTAATAATATATTAAAAACCAGCGTGATGTGGGCGCGCATGGAGTCGTATATCAACATGGACGGAGCTGCGTGAAAAAAGCCACCCGGCCTCTTCGCGTAAACTTACCTTAACCACTCGCTCATCTTTTCTTCATCCATCCATCCCTTCGAGTTAGCTTTTATGATGACGCCGGCTGGAAAGGTCTCTTTTGGCAAGGTCTTCCTTTTGAATATCACCATGGGTGGAAGTTTCTGGCCATTAGCATGGCAAGCTAGAACCACAGTGAAGGATGACTTCTCATTCCCTGTGGTGCGAATATTCACCGTACGTGCTCCCGTTGTATCCACAGTGCGGTTCACAGGAATATCAAAAGTCAGTGGAACCTCGTCCATGTTGATAATGTTCTCTGGCCGGATCTTTTTTTCAGCTATCTTGTTTTTACAATATGCACGGAAAGTAGCCAGCTTTTCTTGAAAGTCTTTAGGCAGTTGCTGTGAAATAGTAGTCCGTGTGCGGATGGAGAGATTGCGTCTTTTCATGAACCGGAAACCTGTCGCTTAGTAGGAGCCATTTTGTGGTCTTTACAGATGTAAACACACAAAGGAAATGAAACGTAATATCCGCGCGCTTCTTCTTCTTCTACGCGGGCGGGTGGTTGCTTACAGTAGAAGAAGAAGCGCTTCCTGTTCTATGGGGGCGGGTACTTACCTTGGCGGTTGCTTGCGTAGAAGAAGAAGCACTTCCTCTTCTACGGGGAAAAAAGATGGCGGCTGTTTACCGTAGTTGCGAGACCGAAACTTTATGAAAATGAATCTTAATATTAATCCATATATAAAGCGCACCGGGTTATAAGCCGCACTGTCAGCTTTTGAGTAAATTTGTGGTTTTTAGGTGCGGCTAATAGTGCGGAAAATACGGTAATAGAAATGTGTAGGGGGGGTGTATGGTGTGTGGTCATTAAATATGTATTCCGATATATGTTCTTCACAGAAAATGAGCCAAAGTCAGTGAGTCTGTTTGAAAAATTAATTGTATCATTTTTCTTTTAATAAGAAATGAAAACGGGTCCCACAGCTCGTACCTCAAATTACTCATAAATTGAGGTACTACTCTAATTAAAAAAAAGATGTATCCTTAAAATGTCTTAAAACTTATTTCACACCTCACAATTAAATGAAGGGCCTGTTTTTGTGGTTTTTGTCCCAAATTTCCCTTCAGTTCATTCAGCCAGTTGAGACGTGCTCATTGAGGTGGAAGTGATGGAAGGTTCTCTTTCAGCTTAGTGAGGCTGGAGTGATCCAAGGCTTGTTTTCATGTTCAGCTTTACTGGCATATTGGCAGTAACGTGTAACCGATCCTTGTCGAAAACTTTATAAGGAATTCCTATGTAGAGGTAATGGATAATTGAGTTTATTTCAAAAGAGAACGTTAGTAAAATGCGTTCTTACTCTTGGCTCAGAAGCAGCGAGAAAACATTTCAAAAAGAGGCTGGTATATGCCACCAATTTAATTTGCTTTGCAAGCAAACACAGGAAGTGGCGACGGTTGCCTTGGGAGCCTCACTTGGCAATCACTCACATTGTTAAGAAGAAGACTGGGAAGTGGGTTTGGGGGGAGGAACACAAAGGAAAACAGGACATTGCAAAGTTTGCCTAATTTGGAATGAACCCAAAAAACTCTTGGGTGTGTTGTCAGCAGAGAAGCACAAAGCGGTGATTGGACAGGTAGTCATCCAGAATCTGCGTTCTCTTGCCCATTAGCTACACAAAGTTAGTTTTATTTTCCCCCCCAACTTCTTGAAATACTCTCAGAGAAGTAATTTGTGCACTCGAGCAGGGCTCTCCCCTACCTTTTGTGTGTTTAAACCTGCGGTGTTTTTAAAAATGATCTCCTTAATCGTGTATAAAAGCAAACTAATCTCGCCATTCATATTGACCTCACATGCTTCTTTACCTTAACTGTGGATGGTTACATGAAAGGCGGCACGTGGTGCTATACTAGGGATGTCCCGATCCAGGTTTTTGCACTTCTGATCCGATACCGATATTGTTTTTGCACTTCCGATCTGATACCGATACTGACCGATACCGATACTGACCGATAATGGCCTATCCGAGCATGTATTAAAGTTTAAAGTTATTTAGCCTACTTAGTTGTCAGAATCATGTTGAAAAGGGTTTTAGTACTCTTGATAACGACTAGCCAGCTGAATTAGGGGAGTTTGAATAATACACAATGGTTGGTAACAAGAAACTGACCTGTTTATTCAAGGATAAACACAAAATAGACAAAATTATACATGACAAACAGAAATGGCATCATTGAAACAAGGGCTGGGCGATATGGCCTTTTTTTAATATTGTGATATTTTAAGGCCATATTGCGATACACGATATATATCTCGATATTTTGCCTTAGCCTTGAATGAACACTTGATGCATATAATCACAGCAGTATGATGATTCTATGTGTTTTGATTGATTGATTGAGACTTTTATTAGTAGGTTGCACAGTGAAGTACATATTCCGTACAATTGACCACTAAATGGTAACACCCGAATAAGTTTTTCAACTTGTTTAAGTCGGGGTCCACTTAAATTGATTCATGATACAGATATATACTATCAGATATATACTATCATCATAATACAGTCATCACACAAGATAATCACATTGAATTATTTACATTATTTATAATCCGGGGTGTAGCGGGGGGCGCCGGATGTAAGTGTCAAAAAGACAGCCAAAAGAGTTTGATATGAGAATAAATCTAAAGTTAAAATATAGGGTAGAAATGCACCCATTTGCAGGAAATGTAGTCTTGATTTTCAAAATTTTCTTTCAAGGCTTGCATGTCAACATTAAAACATTCTTCTTCATACTGCATTAATATATGCTACTTTTAAACTTTCATGCAGAGAAGAAAATCACAACTAAAAAAATCACTAATTTTTTCATACGGTGTTGATCTGGAAATGTTTGCCTCTGCATTTTGATGGTGTGGACGTGTGGCACCGAATGGAGATAAGTGTCTCGACAGACGTTACAATATTTGAACAATGATGACGAAAACTGTTTTCTCTGTCGTGTCCGTGTGTCGAAAATTGTTATGCGCTTATTTTTTTAATTTTATTTTTTTTTCAAATTCAAGACAAAGTTATATGTTTTTGGTAACACTTTAGTATGGGGAACATATTCTAAGTAACAAAGACTTAATTTAGAGTTTTTTGGACACCAGGGGAACATATTCTAAGTAACAAAGACTTAATTTAGAGTTATTTCGTTAGGGTTAGGGTTAGAGGGTTAGGGTTATATTAAGGCCATGCCGAATAATAAGTACTTATAATGACTAGTTAAGAGCCAATATGTTACTAATTTGCATGTTAATAAGCAACTCATTAATGGTGAATATGTTCCCCATACTAAAGTGTTACCATGTTTTTTTTACTGGTGCACAAAATGAACCGTGCATGAACATCACCTTGTTCAAACAACAGAACCAACACAGTGCATAAACTCACAACAAATTACACACCTGCAAACCAGTCAGCTGTTGCCGTATCCGTAATACGCCGATAAGGAGAAGTTTGTATTTACACGATGAGTCGGGTGTGTTTTGACCTCCGCCGAACCCCTGAGCCTGACTCACCGAACCCCTATGGTTCGATCGAACCCAGGTTAAGAACCACTGGGTTAGAGTGTCCGCCCTGAGATCGGTAGGTTGTGAGTTCAAACCCCGGCCGAGTCATACCAAAAGACTATAAAAAATGGGACCCATTACCTCCCTGCTTGGCACTCAGCATCAAGGGTTGGAATTGGGGGTTAAATCACCAAAAATGATTCCCGCTGCTGCCCACTGCTCCCCTTACCTCCCAGGGGGTGATCAAGGGGATGGGTCAAATGCAGAGTACAAATTTCACCACACCTAGTGTGTGTGTGACAATCATTGGTACTTTAACTTTAACTTTTTTCTCCTGAGAACCAGTGTCTTCTGCTGTGGACATTTGTTTTTGGTCTGTTTTATGAGTCAGTGTTTCAAATTTAGAGGAAGAATGTAGCCCTGTTATGCACAACACAAATGTTGTCAGGAGGATACGTAACAAGTTGTGCCACGATATCAGACATTACGTTTCATCCAAACACTACTCTGGGGATTTGCCCAATGAAGACATGCCTTTTTGGATGCAGAGCGTTGGCAGCAAAGTGAAAGGACAACGATTGCAGAAGACTAATCTTCCTTGTTATCTTTGTCAGCCTATCGACCTGGCAATCATTTTCTCCTCTCTCTTCCCAAAAAAAAGGATCATTGATCCAGGTTTGCTTAGTGGTTTTGATCGGCAGGTTTAAACTGTCACCCCTTATGACCCTTTTTCTTTATCTTTGTCAACCAGGCACGGAGAAGGTCCGTCAGGCGTTGGGGTGCCAGCATCTTCACGTGGTTAACCCTGATTGGCTGTGGAGTTGCCTGGAGCGCTGGGAGAGGGTGGAGGAGTCGCTCTTCCCTCTAAAGGAGGACTACTCCAAGCAGACACGGTACGATAAAAAACGAAAAAAACCAGAGTTGATTCATAACCAGAATGGGACTCAATAGAGTGCAGACCATCACCAAAGCTGATCTGTAATACCGGATGGTGAAATCTACCGCATTTTAATTGTTTTAATTAATAAATTAGTTGTAAATTGACCGCTTAGTTTATAGTCCAGGAGCGTAGGTAAAATGTAATCACTACTCACACTTAAGGATGGGCCAATTATGGATTTGTCTCCAATTAATTGATTCTGACACACTGTTGATTGATTTCATCTTGCAGCAGCTGAAGTGAATTAGAGTAATAACATAATCTCTTATTGCACGATGCATTTGGTTTTTCTGGTTTGCACTTGCATGACTAGTGCATACTTGCCAACCTTGAGACCTCCAATTTTGGGAGGTGGGGGCTGGGGGCGGGGGGCGTGGTTAAGAGGGGAGGTGTATATTCACCAAGTCAAGTATTTCATATATATATATATATATATATATATATATATATATACCCCCGCGACCCCGAAGGGAATAAGCGGTAGAAAATGGATGGATGGATGGATATATATATATATATATATATATATATATATATATATATAAGAAATAATTGACTTTCAGTGAATTCTAGCTATAAATATATATTTATTTATTTTTATATATATATATATATATATATATATATATATATATATATATATATATATATATATATATATAAAAAAGAAATACTTGAATTTCAGTGTTCATTTATTTACACATACACACAACACTCATCTACTCATTGTTGAGTTAAGGGTTGAATTGTCCATCCTTGTTCTATTCTCTGTCACTATCTTTCTAACCAGAGAGGGTCTCTGATGATGCATGTCTGTGGGCACGCACAAAAGTGCTTTCATCAAATGCACTAGATGGCAGTATTGTCCTGTTTAAGAGTGTCACAACTTTGCTGTTTACGGCAGACGAACTGCTTTACTGTAGACGTTGTTTATATTGTGGGAAAGCGGACTCAGGTCCGCATGGAGCTGGAGGGGGAGTGGCCTCCAGCTCGGCCTGAATTTCGGGAGATTTTCGGGAGAAAATTTGTCCCGGGAGGTTTTCGGGAGAGGCGCTGAATTTCGGGAGTCTCCCGGAAAATCCGGGAGGGTTGGCAAGTATGGACTAGTGTCAACGTTTCAATGTCTTTAACTTTCCTCTCTGCTAGCTTATGTGCTATTTGAAGGTTAATGATAAACATACACAAAATAAGTTGAATACTTTGAATAGGACGGAGCTGTTTTTCAAACTAAGGCTTTATTCACACTAAGTCCATTACAATTTTTTTGTAAACACGGTGACGTCTGTTCTCGGATGCGTTCCGTTCACATTAGACCAACAGACCTCATAACAACATAAAATGGCAAGAAATATGTCACTAATGAATTTAGCTAAATATGTTCTGATTAGTCCTGGGTTTGATCCTGCGCTCGGGATCTTTCTGTGTGGAGTTTGCATGTTCACCCCGTGACTGCTTGGGTTCCCTCCGGGTACTCCGGCTTCCTCCCACCTCCAAAGACATGCACCTGGGGATAGGTTGATTGGCAACACTAAAAATTGGCCCTAGTATGTGATTGTGAGTGTGAATGTTGTCTGTCTATCGGTGTTGGCCCTGCGATGAGGTGGCGACTTGTCCAGGGTGTACCCCTCCTTCCGCCCGAATGCAGCTGAGATAGGCTCCAGCACCCCCCGCGACTTCAAAAGGGACAAGCGGTAGAAAATGGATGGATGGATGTTCTAAACCAAACATCACTCCATATTCTCTACTGCTCGCCAGTGTTGTGTTACCATATCTTAGGTATTGTGCAAATATATGGGGAAATAAATACAGAAGTACACTTATTCACATAGCATGTTACAAAAAATAAAGATCAGTCAGTATAATACATAATGAGTGATACATAAAGTGATTACAAATACATTGGATGCAGCCACCGCAGTTGACAAACTTCACACAAAACTCATCATTTCTCTGCGATTGTTGGTCCAAAGCTTATGAAGTTTTTGGCAAAATGAGGAAATAAGTTATTTTTTCTGTTGTTGCGTGTATTTTTTTTTTACAGCTGTTTTTTACAGCGCGGTCGGGTGCGCGTTAGAGTGCCTGCTGGTCACTAAACACTGCAGAAATGTAGCAGCAGATTGGGTCAAATACAGCCGAAAATAAAATCATGTTTTTTTTGTACAAACCCCGTTTCCATATGAGTTGGGAAATTGTGTTAGATGTAAATATAAACGGAATACAATAATTTTCAAATCCTTTTCAACCCATATTCAATTGAATGCACTACAAAGACAAGATATTTGATGTTCAAACTCATAAACTTTATTTTTTATTTTTTTGCAAATAATAATTAACTTAGAATTTCATGGCTGCAACACGTGCCAAAGTAGTTGGGAAAGGGCATGTTCACCACTGTGTTACATGGCCTTTCCTTTTAACAACACTCAGTAAACGTTTGGGAACTGAGGAGACACATTTTTTAAGCTTCTCAGGTGGAATTATTTCCCATTCTTGTTTGATGTACAGCTTAAGTTGTTCAACTTAAGCTGTACATCTGTTGTGGTATTTTAGGCTTCATAATGCGCCACACATTTTCAATGGGAGACAGGTCTGGACTACTGGCAGGCCAGTCTCATACCCGCACTCTTTTACTATGAAGCCACGTTGATGTAACACGTGACTTGGCATTGTCTTGCTGAAATAAGCAGGGGCGTCCATGGTAACGTTGCTTGGATGGCAACATATTTTGCTCCAAAACCTGTATGTATCTTTCAGCATTAATGGCGCCTTCACAGATGTGTAAGTTACCCATGTCTTGGGCACTAATACACCCCCATACCATCACAGATGCTGGCTTTTCAACTTTGCGCCTATAACAATCCGGATGGTTCTTTTCCTTTTTGGTCCGGAGGACACGACGTCCACAGTTTCCAAAAACAATTTGATATGTGGACTCGTCAGACCACAGAACACTTTTCCACTTTGTATCAGTCCATCTTAGATGAGCTCAGGCCCAGCGAAGCCGACGGCGTTTCTGGGTGTTGTTGATAAACGGTTTTCGCCTTGCATAGGAGAGTTTTAACTTGCACTTACAGATGTAGCGACCAACTGTAGTTACTGACAGTGGGTTTCTTAAGTGTTCCTGAGCCCATGTGGTGATATCCTTTACACACTGATGTCGCTTGTTGATGCAGTACAGCCTGAGGGATCGAAGGTCACGGGCTTGGCTGCTTACGTGCAGTGATTTCTCCAGATTCTCTGAACCCTTTGATGATATTACGGACCGTAGATGGTGAAATCCCTAAATTCCTTGCAATAGCTGGTTGAGAAAGGTTTTTCTTAAACTGTTCAACAATTTGCTCACGCATTTGTTGACAAAGTGGTGACCCTCGCCCCATCCTTGTTTGTGAATGACTGAGCATTTCATGTAATCTACTTTTATACCCAATCATGGCACCCACCTGTTCCCAATTTGCCTGTTCACCTGTGGGATGTTCCAAATAAGTGTTTGATGAGCATTTCTCAACTTTATCAGTATTTTTTGACACCTTTCCCAACTTCTTTGTCATGTGTTGCTGGCATCAAATTCTAAAGTTAATAATTATTCGCAAAAAAAAAACAAAGTTTATTAGTTTGAACATCAAATATGTTGTCTTTGTAGCATATTCAATTGAATATGGGTTGAAAATGATTTGCAAATCATTGTATTCCGTTTATATTTACATCTAACACATTTTCCCAACTCATATGGAAACGGGGTTTGCAAGTTCATGAGCTGGGGTATGTTTAGAACTATATATAGACATATTATTTTGGTTAATTGTGTCAGAAAATGACAGCAGTTGCATGTATGCGGGCACAGCCGCACGCGTCCTTATTAACAGTCATGCGGCCTGTATTGTAGTTGGCCATACTCTTTTTTTTATACGCGACTTTGCTCCAAGCCAGATCCGTGTATGGAGAGCGTATGGACAACTAGTTTGTCCTAAACATGGTGCCCTGTAGTCACATGAGGGGCTTTTGACCAATTAGAGAGAGTTTTGCCAGACAATCTCTTAAATGATTGATCAAAAGCCCCTCATGTGACTACAAGGCACCATGTTTAGGACCTACTATGAAATTGAGTTGTTTATACTCTCTATAGACAGCTCTGCTCCAAGCAACAGAAAACATGTGTTGTTGCGAGGATTATTACAAAGATACATTTTTTGAGATACCACTTACATCGTCAATAGGATCTTTCATTTATTTTCTTTCTCCTGATTGAAGGAGCAACAGCCCAGCGGCTTTCCAATGGGACACCCGGCAGCAGCCTCATTTCCAACACCCCGCTCCAATTCAACACAAACCTCCGCCACCACCTCCCGAGGTGCGAACCTACGACCCCATCACCGGGAAGCTGATTCGCAGGGCCCCTCGGGCATTGCCGTCAGCGCCTTACCTCCAGACGTCGGGACCTTCTCTGTCTGATCAACAAGAGCAGACGTACCTCAGGTACTGCTGTATATTGATTACATAGTCATGCAATTATATTCTAGCAGATATCAGCGAGAGTATTGTTTGCTCTAATAACTATGTTTGAGAAATAATGGCAACATGCAAGCACCAACCTTTGGGTATTCAAAGCTACTATATATTTGTCTGTGTTCTATTGACCAAAAGACTCATTCATAACGCATCTTAACTACATTGTTAAGTCCACTGTGTCCCGTTTGCTTCCATTCCTTCTCCTTAAACAAGCGCCTGTGCTTCATATACGACTCCCAATGGAAACATGCTGTTGCCTCATCTCCTCAACAGTGCGGCAAAACACACGCTTAAGGGGTTATTTGTTGTTTCTCTATTACTGCTATGTCAACATTACACAGGAAGATTTACATTCTATTTGGAAATGATCCACAGGGGGGTGAGCACGGCTTGAGTTGCGTCTCTATAGTGGCAGACTTGTGGAAAACAATTTAGACGAAATTTCTTTGATATTGGATAATGATGAAGAAGGATAAAAGTATCTTAAGTAGGCCCGGGTGTCTATTTACCTAAACAGGGTGTTAATTGGAGAAAGGCCATTATTTTTCAAATTTGAAAACTCATAGTATACTGTATAATAGGGATGTCCTGATCCAGGTTTTTGCACTTCCGATCCGATACCGATATTGTTTTTGCACTTCCGATCCGATACCGATACTGACCGATACTGGCCTATCTGAGCATGTATTAAAGTTTAAAGTTATTTAGCCTACCGGTACTTAGTTGTCAGAATCATGTTGAAAAGGGTTTTAGTACTCTTGATAACAACTAGCCAGCTGAATTAGGGGAGTTTGAATAATACACAATGGTTGGTAACAAGAAACTGACCTGTTTATTCAAGGATAAACACAAAATAGACAAAATTATACATGACAAACAGAAATGGCATCATTGAAACTAGGGCTGGGCGATATGGCCTTTTTTTAATATTGCGATATTTTAAGGCCATATTGCGATACACGATATATATCTCGATATTTTGCCTTAGCCTTGAATGAACACTTGATGCATATAATCACAGCATTATGATGATTCCATGTGTTTTGATTGATTGATTGAGACTTTTATTAGTAGGTTGCACAGTGAAGTACATATTCCGTACAATTGACCACTAAATGGTAACACCCGAATAAGTTTTTCAACTTGTTTAAGTCGGGGTCCACTTAAATTGATTCATGATACAGATATATACTATCAGATATATACTATCATCATAATACAGTCATCACACAAGATAATCACATTGAATTATTTACATTATTTATAATCCGGGGTGTGGAGGGGGGCGCCGGATGTAAGTGTCAAAAAGACAGCCAAAAGAGTTTGATATGAGAATAAATCTAAAGTTAAAATATAGGGTAGAAATGCACCCATTTGCAGGAAATGTAGTCTTGATTTTCAAAATGTTCTTTCAAGGCTTGCATGTCTACATTAAAACATTCTTCTTCATGCTGCATTAATATATGCTACTTTTAAACTTTCATGCAGAGAAGGAAATCACAACTAAAAAAATCACACATTTTTTCATACGGTGTTGATGTGGAAATTTTTGCCTCGGCATTTTGATGGTGTGGACGTGTGGCACCGAATGGAGATAAGCGTCTCGACAGACGTCACAATATTTGAACATTGATGACGGAAACTGTTTTCTCTGTCGTGTCGGTGTGTCGAAAATTGTTATGCGCTTATTTTTTTTATTAGATTTTGTGCGTGGCACATAATTGCTATGCGCAGAGGACGCTTAAACAGTGCGCAATTGCACAGGCGCGCACCTTAGAGGGAGCGTTGCTCGCACGGCTGCGCTAGCATCACAGCTAACGTTAGCCATGCTGCTACCTCTCTGCTCGAAGAGGGCGTATACGTGTGTGACGTATGACGTGACAGTATGTGACATGTGTAAGAAGGTGCGCTTGCTGTCTGTGAGAGGGAGACACAGGAAAGAGTGAGAAGAGCCTGTCGTGTAATGCCAGCAGCTAAAAGCAACTGCGTGAGAATCTACAGACCTGTGGATGTGTTGAAGGTGTGCTGGAAAATGCGGAACGGAAAATAGGAGCAGCAGAAAAGTGGAATGTATTATTTAAATAGGTGCGTTGGAAAACACGGACCGGAGTTTTTTTTTAAACTGGATCTGGATCGTCATTTTCCCGTGCCTTGCCGATACGCATTTTTTTGCAAATATCGGCAGCCGATCCGATCCAAATATCGGATCGGGACATCCCTACTGTATAACAACTTTTATACAGTTGTTCCGATCCGTTTTTTGTGCTGCCGATTCCGATGCCGATCATCCATGAGTGAGAGCTGCCAAAACTAATAAAGATACCGGTCACATGTCAGGGTTTCCTCCACATGTAATTGATCATGGTGCAGCACCACAGCAAAATAAAAGCCAACACACCTTTACAAAGAAGGATATTTTAGGTGAAAACTACTTCAATCAATCAATCAATCAATGTTTATTTATATAGCCCTAAATCACAAGTGTCTTAAAGGGCTGCACAAGCCACAACGACATCCTCGGTTCAGAGCCCACATAAGGGCAAGGAAAAACTCACAACCCAGTGGGATGTTAATGTGAATGACTATGAGAAACCTTGGAGAGAACACAATATTCAAACTGGTTTCTCATTCTCTTTTATTACTTACTATTGTTTGAGCAAAACAAAGTCAATACTACACAGTAACTGAACAAAAAATACTATCTACTACTCATTTAAATCATGTGTAAGCCCTTCTTGGGAATTATTCTGAGTTTGTAAACATTAACAAAAACAACAAAATATTTTGAGGAAGAAAAATATATTGATCTAAACACTTAATTTTTAGTATTGTTTAAAGCTAACTGAGGGGTTAGCTTAGCTATCATGCCTGCTCATGGCTTTCTCTCATTGAGTTCCATGTTTTGCCCTGTCCTCCAGTGATAATGTTACGTGGTAATGATAATTAAGATAACATTAATTCAGTTCATTTCCCATAATGGAGGTGATTGTTATTGGCTCAGGGGAGCGGCTTCACACTGTGTATGGGAATACACTAGGGGTGTAACGGTACGTGTATTTTTATTGAACCGTTTCGGTTCGGTTCCGAGGTGTACCGAACGAGTTTCCACATGGACATATTAAGTAGCGTACCGCACCTTGTGTAAACAATGCACACCGAGGCACAACACACACCATGCTAGCAGCGACCGGGCTACTGATAGACTGACCATACGTCCTCTTTTCCCTGGACATGTCCTCTTTAGCGGGGCTGTCCGTGCGGAGTTTCTTAAATGCCTCAAATGTCCGGCATTTTGAGTTAGGGTTGCGTGTATTTTCAATGTACGTTCAGGGTTAAGAAGGGGTTAAAAACAAAACAAATTGTGCGCGCAGCAGCATTGGTGAGGGAGGGGCAGAGACAGAGAGAGCGAGAGAGTTAGGATAAACGCGCATGTGTCGCCAGGCTCTGCTTTATATCCATAGATTTATCAGATTTAATTGTTTATTATCTATAGCAGGAGTGTCAAAAGTGTGCCCCGGAGGCCATTTGCGGCCCACAGCTAATGTTTTAAAGGCCCACGGCACATTCTAAAAATACTACTAAAATATACAAAGACATAAAAAAAAGTGAAATAAAAAAGCTTAAAGGTTAAATGTAATTTAGAAAAAGTTGCAATGTTGACTAATAAAACAAAGCTGTTTTTTTTCTTTCAAACTGTCATTGCTCAAAACATAATATTGAATCAAAATCAATGTTATTATGAATTATTGACCTATGCAAGGTTCCGATTACCTCACATCAAATATTCCAGTAAGAAAAATATTTTTGGTGGAAGATTTTGCAAATTTGGTAAATAAATAACCAACACATTTTTATTTTGTTTTCTTACTGTACCGAAAATGAACTGAACCGTGACCTCTAAACCGATGTACGTACCGAACCGAAATTTACACCCCTAGAATACACAATTAACTGCTTGTCAGCTGGGGGACTAAAAATAAATACAGTTTCAGTAAAAGGGGATTGGCATTAAAATGCATTATTCAGCTATGGCAATCACATCATCTTTTACAAAAATTGGCATATTGCTAGGTGGCCCATCGATCGGCACATGCCTACTACATTTTTGAGAAAATGAAAAGTAGCTCTTTTTATCACTATGGTGATGTATTTGCTGCTGCCACAACTGTGATAAGGGGGAGGAAATGGAAGGACGGATGGCAGAGGTGCATAAGGCTGCTCATTATGGGCGGCGTGGCTCAGATGGTTCAGCGGTCGTCCAGAAACCGGAGGGTACATCCTAGTGGATTTTAGTCATGAAAGAATATCTCATTAATGAAGTAGAAGATTAAAATGAAACATGGAAATAAATAATTTTATTCTTGGATTTCCTTTTTCAAACTACTGTATGTTGTCTTTTTTTTTTTTTTTGCATACCTCAGGAGAACGCCAAATAGTCAACAAGACGTGGCAGCGGGGCCCAGCCAGGATGACAAGTCATTAGGGCCAGCGCGTCGAGAGCGTCAGCCGAGCATGTCAGAAACGATGCCGCTATACACGCTTTGCAAAGAGGATCTAGAGAGCATGGATAAAGAGGTAAGTCCGGTCGATACTGGTCTTTGTTTTGATACACTCAATTACATTAGTACTCAAAGACGCTCTATGCCTTTAAGAGCAAGTTAATAAGTATATACTGGGGAAGCATTGCTTCTCACCCCGTGAATTTCCTGATGTTTGCGGTATGAGCGAACAATACACTTTATTTATGAAGATTTCTTATGTTTTTGTCGTTATCCTTGAACTTACTCATTAACGGTTGCATGTCCTACATGGAAATGAGACTTTGTTAAATGGAATGTGACCGGAAGGACTTAGATGTCACCGTGATTGGTGACTCTTTGAATGATAAACTTGACTGAATGTATTGTGATACAGATCTAAAGCCAGCCCACAGCTAATAACTCATTTTAAGTAACTCTGTATAGCTGCAGGTGGCAATTCAGGTTTGGAAACTGCTGAGCCATGCCTTTTTTTTGTGTTCCACACTTTTTTTCTTTCTCAACACATAAGTATTAAAGATGCAGCCTTCTATAATGCTTACAATGCAAGGATGGAGCCAGATTCAATAGGAATTGTAAAGCATTTAGATAATAATTCTCTGTAATCAACTTCATTGAAGTTGTCTATGAGCAGGCAGTTAGGAAAAAAACTAAGAATATCATTTCCAACTCACAACACCCACTCTTCCCTGAATATGGAACCCTGCCATCAGGGAGAAGACTCCGGGTCCCACTATGCAAATCTAACCGCCTTAAATTATCATTTGTCCCAGCCTCCATTAAGCTGACCAACAATGTGCAATAGAATGTTAATACATAGGTAAGCACTTTTTTAGCACATAGCACTTTAGAACTAAGCACTTTAGCACACAGCACTTTATCCATGAGCTCTAGTGCAATGCACACTGGTACTTTACCTTTATTTCCATACTGTAGTTTTTATGCCTACATCAAAGTGCCTCCTATGTCTATCAAGCTCCATGTTCTGATGTTTAAATGTTAGTTGTCTGGTTGTGGTTGTGTATTTGCTTGTGTTTTAGTTCTGTTGTTTTTGTGTATGTTAAGAAAGCAATGATGCACTGTGCCAGACAAATTTCCCCGCGGGTAAAATAAAGTTGAACCTTGAACCTTGAACCTTGAAGTTGGCAATCTGTTTAAGTCATTACATGAAAATAACCGGGCATAAAAATAAAAATAAATATCGTGCCTATTCACTGCTATTGTTGTATTTTATTAATAGAATTAATACAAAATACTAAATATATTGTACTTAATATAAAATAAATGAGTGTTTTTGGAAAGCATGTACCCTTCCTGATCCCGGGATGTCAAATAGAATGTACCGTATTTTTCGGATTATAAATCGCAGTTTTTTTCATAGTTTGGCCGGGGGTGCGATTTATACTCCTGAGCGACTTATGTGTGAAATTATTAACACATTACCGTAAAATATAAAATAATATTATTTATCTCATTCCCGTAAGAGACGAGGCGAATGTCAGCGATCGTCACACACGTCAACCAATAAAAATTTGGCTGGGGCGGGTCATGGCAGAAGTGCATTGTGGGTCATGGGATGCTACCTGCTACTACGTCCGTAGCTATAAAAATGGATCATTTCAACATTGGCGGTAACTTATAAAAACTGAGAAGGGCTGAACAAAAATGGCACCGAAAAGGAAATCATACAGGTATACTGCAGATTACAAACTGGACGTAGTGAAATATGCAGCAGAAAACGGCAAGAGGAAGCGGCGCATACCTTTGGAGTTGGCAGAGTTGTTTAGAAGCGACACCGAGGAAGAAGATTTCGTCTGATTTAGTGATTAGGAGTGACAGATTGTTTGGTAAACGTATAGCATGTTCTGTATGTTATAGTTATTTGAATGACTCTTACCATAATATGTTACGTTAACATACCAGGCACGTTCTCAGTTGGTTATTTATGCCTCATATAACGTACACTTATTCAAACTGTTGTTCACTATTCTTTATTTATTTTAAATTGCCTTTCAAATGTCTATTCTTGGTGTTGGATTTTATCAAATAAATTTCCCCCAAAAATGCGACGTATGTATGTTTTTTTCCTTCTTTATTATGCATTTTTGGCCGGTGCGACGTATACTCCGGAGCGATTTATAATCCGAAAAATACGGTAGTTTTAATTCTAAAAAGTGTTCACTGGAAGCAGACAAAATTTTTAACTTTTAAAATGTTTTGGAGTGCATGAATAGGGAAAATGTAGTTGTCTTTGATGGATATTGCACAGCACTAACAAAGCTGGGGATGTGCCGATCAATCGGCCTCCAATCAGTTTTTACCGACTTTCCTGAATAAATGTGTCACCATTGCCGATTTTGGCCTTTCAATGCCGATCACAAATGCCGCTCCCCTCTGAATAATATTGTATTTACTTTTAGTCCCCAGGCTGACAAACTAGTACTTATTTCTGTATCCCCATATACAGTCTTTTACTACTCCCTTAATTAAACAACCTCTTAAGGCCCAAGCTGTTTGTTTACATGCTTTTTATTATTTCTCTTTGCTATTTGGGCTTATTGGACCCTAATTAGATTAAAAACTAAGAATCATCTTTTGATATGATGTACTTAGTCCATAAGTAACAAACATGTACTTCATGTTTAGTGACATGCTAATTCTTATTTTTACACTTTTTTTCCCCCAAATTCCATTGTATGTTATACTCTTCTGACACCACCAGATGGCAGTATAAGTGTCCACATAAGCGACCATAAGACCCCAATTCAGTAGTGTACACAATTTTGGAAATAAGAGCTAAAAGGTGCTGTCCACGCATGTGGCCAACTAAGCCTTTAGAGGTTTTAAGTTAATAATAATCACTTCCATTATGGCAAATAGAAATGTATTTATATATCAAAGATATCAAGTATCATTATCAAGTATTAGGACAAGGCTAAACATGTTCCATATTAGAGTGATTAGGTCGATATTTTTTATTTTCTCCAAAAAATGTTTTTATTGTTTTCGTTCATGTTTAGAAATTCAGAGAATATACATTCTTGGACACAGAAAGACTTTGAGGGCAAAAATGTTTTCAATGAGTAGTAGGTACCGTATTTTTCTAACCATAGGGCGCACCAGATTTTAAAGTGCACTGCTGATGAGCGGGTCTATTCGGGTGTATTTTAATACAAAAGGCGCACCGGATTATAACGCACATTAAAGATGTCATATTATAAATTTTTTCTACATGTAAAGGTGGTTCTTTAGTCAAAATTGTGCATAGATTATGTTTTACAGACCAACTTCAAGACGCTTTCTGACCTTCTCTTCAGGATGCGCCGTTTTGTGGGCTGGTCTTATTTATGTGGCTCCACTTCAACAGCGTCTTTTCCCCGTCATCTTTGTTGCACCGATAGTTTTTAGCACTTCCATAGCGAGTCAGATACAAGTTCAAACTCTGTGCTACTTTGTATTAGAAATGGCAACAGGGGAGGATGAATGCCCTACTTCAAGAAGATTGAGAAAAAGGAGGAGCTTTAATAGTAAGGGGTCGGCGCGGACTGCAATGGCGGACTCGCGCAAATTTATGCAGACTTATGCAGATCCCAAATACAGAACAGCAGGAACCAATAGGTAAGAAAAGTTGGTTTTGCGTAATAGGTCGAAACAAAACGCCAGATGTCTTGTAATTAGAGATGTCCGATAATATCTGCCTGCCAATGCTTTAAAATATAATATCGGAAATTATCGGTATCGTTTTTTTTAAATTATCGGTATCGTTTTTATTTTATTTTAATTTTTTTTTTTTTATTAAATCAACATAAAAAACACAAGATACACTTACAATTAGTGCACGAACCCAAAAAACCTCCCTCCCCCATTTACACTCATTCAATATGTGTTTCTTTCAGTTATTAATATTCTGGTTCCTACATTATATATCAATACAGTCTGCAAGGGATACAGTCCGTAAGCACACATGATTGTGCGTGCTGCTGGTCCACTAATAGTACTAACCTTTAACAGTTAATTTTACTCATTTTCATTTATTACTAGTTTCTATGTAACTGTTTTTATATTGTTTTACTTTCTTTTTTATTCAAGAAAATGTTTTTAATTTATTTATCTTATTTTATTTTATTAATTTAAAAAAAAAAGGACCTTATCTTCACCATACCTGTTTGTCCAAATTAGGCATAATAATGTGTTAATTCCATGACTGTATATATCGGTATCGGTAATTAAGAGTTGGACAATATCGGATATCGGCAAAAAAGCCATTATCGGACATCCCTACATGTAATGGGTGACATTTTAAGGTCATACGGTAGCCGTAATGCCCCGACAATCCATCAAGTGGTACATAGCTTACCAAAGTCGTACTAAAACATTTTGACAGATTTTTGAGCACCGTGTGTAATGTTCTATATTCTCAATGAAACATCAAACTTTTGGTTGTGCTGACTCAAGTCATTTACTGAACAGGTGTCAACCTGCAGTCTGCACATATCTCTTATATGTGACTGCCATCTACTGGTCACACTTATCATTACACCATGTACCAAAAAAAATTGCTTCGAGGTCGGGTAAACCCAGACAAAATGAATCCGTACATTAGGGGCATCGGGTTACAAAGCACACTCCTTATTTTTCAGAAAAAGTATTTTAAGCGTGCCTTATAGTCCGACAAATATGGTAGTAGTTTTTGTTCAGATATTGTGTACCTTTTGTTTTTTTAATGTAAAAAAAGATAATAAGGAACTACCGTATTTGTCGGAGTATAAGTCGCACCGGCCGAAAATGCATAATAAAGAAGGGAAAAAACATATATGTCGCATTGTAGTATAAGTCTCATTTTTGGGGGAAGTTTATTTGATAAAACCCAACACCAAGAATAGACATTTGAAAGGCAATTTAAAATAAATAAAGAATAGTGAACAACAGGCTGAATAAGTGTACGTTATATGAGGCATAAATAAGCAACTGAAAACGTGCCTGGTATGTTAACGTAACATATTATGGTAAGAGTCATTCAAATAACTATAACATATAGAACATGCTATACGTTTACCAAACAATCTGTCACTCCTAATCGCTGAATCCGATGAAATCTTATACATCTAGTCTCTTACGTGAATGAGCTAAATATTATTTGATACTTTACGGTAATGTGTTAATAATTTCACACATAAGTCGCTCCTGAGTATAAGTCGCACCCCCGGCCAAACTATGAAAAAAACTGTGACTTATAGTCCGAAAAATACGGTACGTCTCGAGATCAACTTCAGATCTATCTATAGATATCAGATTTTTGGAATATTTTTGTTTTCTGACATTTTTGTCAAAGAAAACTTTTATATGGCAAAGACACAATCCATGCAATATTTCCCCCCAAAAAACATTTCACCGGAGTATAAGTCGCACCTGCCGAAAATGCATAATAAAGAAGGAAAAAACATAAATAAGTCGCACCGGAGTATAAGTCGCATTTTTGGGGAAATTTATTTGATAATACCCAACGCCAAGAATAGACATTTGAAAGGCAACTTCACATAAATAAAGAATAGTGAACAACAGGCTGAATAAGTGTACGTTATATGAGGCATAAATAACCAACTGGTATGTTAACGTAACATATTATGGTAAGAGTCATTCAAATAACTATAACATATAGAACATGCTATACGTTTACCAAACAATCTGTCACTCCTAATCGCTAAATCCCATGAAATCTTATACATCTAGTCTCTTACGTGAATGAGCAAAATAAAATATTTGATATTTTACGGTAATGTGTTAATAATTTCACACATAAGTCGCTCCTGAGTATAAGTCGCACCCCCGGCCAAACTATGAAAAAGAACTGCGACTTATAGTCCGAAAAATACGGTAGTTTAAATACTGTGTTGATATTGTTAAGCTGTCAATAGCACTCACAATAAATGAATTGAAATTTTACAGTGGATACATGTGACCGGTATTGGTATTCACGCAATTTCACGCAAGGATTATCGTGTTAGTCGCGAAAATCTCTGATCGGAACATTGCTAGACAAAACCAATGTTTTAGTAGCGCTAAGGAGCAAGCTGCTCAGTCAGCAATAACACCAGTTCCTTGTAAACAACAGTACGGCAACTGGAACATGCACAAGTCTCATACCAACCGCTGAGTAACTAACAATAAGCACATGCAGAGAGCTGCTGGATGCTGGATACTTAAACTGCAGCTACTGCCACCTGGTGGGAAAAGTACATCAGGTTGCCCACAGCCACAGCCTTTACTGTTTTGTCGACCACGCACCCATCAACTATAAGAGACTCGGCTCTTATAGATTGGTACTCACAGAATTTATAGTTTAAACTGTCAATGTTATTGTCTATTGCTTTGGGTCAATTATCATGCGGAAGGGAAACATTTTCACAACATGATGCCGACTGAATCACTTTTCTTTGTCATTAATAATGTGGAAATGGATCATTATTGCAGCTGATATTAGGAGGCATGCCAGGGAGACTTACTGTAAAGTGTGTTTTTTCCCCCCTTCTTTCTATTCATGTAACGAACGTCTGAGAACTATAATAGCCCCCGAGGACGTTGCTATGGCAAGTCTCGGACCGACTGTGAAAATGATGTCACCAGTGTTGTTCCATTATGTCCTTCCACCGAGATATCAGCTGGATAATCTATCCAATAATTGTCACTGCGTGTAGAAGGAAATTGCGAGCTCAGATCATTGGGCGAGGACATGCACTTTAATTTTATTTATTTTGAAACCGCCAAAGATCTGTTCTGTTCTGTTTGGAGCGCTTATTAATTAGTGGCATTGTGTACATTGCCATGTTGTAATGGACATAATTAATTTTGTGCAATAATTAGAGGCCATCTTATTGTGATGTAGCACTGTTCTAGCTGGTTAATGAGGTGCTCAGTTCTCACAAGGCGATTGTTGTGTAAATTAGACTTTTTGCATGAACATTAAGTCGATGTAGTTCATCTAGAAGTGTTAACGACGTTAGATGATAATGTCATGGATTCCTATCATGGTGTGTTTTCTGGAGCTTATTGTTTTCAATGTTTCATTTGGTTGCTTAAAGGGGAACATTATCACCAGACCTATGTAAGCGTCAATACCGGTATATACCTTGATGTTGCAGAAAAAAAACATATATTTTTTAACCGATTTCCGAACTCTAAATGGGTGAATTTTGGCAAATTAAACGCCTTTCTAATATTCGCTCTCGGAGCGATGACGTCACAACGTGGCGTCACATCGGGAAGCAATCCGCCATTTTCTCAAACACCGAGTCAAATCAGCTCTGTTATTTTCCGTTTTTTCGACTGTTTTCCGTACATTGGAGACATCATGCCTCGTCGGTGTGTTGTCGGAGGGTGTAACAACACGAACAGGGACAGTTTCAAGTTGCACCAGTGGCCCAAAGATGCGAAAGTGGCAAGAAATTGGACGTTTGTTCCGCACACTTTACCGACGAAAGCTATGCTACGACAGAGATGGCAAGAATGTGTGGATATCCTGCGACACTCAAAGCAGATGCATTTCCAACGATAAAGTCAAAGAAATCTGCCGCCAGACCCCCATTGAATCTGCCGGAGTGTGTGAGCAATTCAGGGACAAAGGACCTCGGTAGCACGGCAAGCAATGGCGGCAGTTTGTTCCCGCAGACGAGCGAGCTAAACCCCCTATCGACCCTAGTTTCCCTGGCCTGCTAACATCAACTCCAAAACTGGACAGATCAGCTTTCAGGAAAAGAGCGCGGATGAGGGTATGTCTACAGAATATATTAATTGATGAAAATTGGGCTGTCTGCACTCTCAAAGTGCATGTTGTTGCCAAATGTATTTCATATGCTGTAAACCTATTTCATAGTTGTTAGTTTTCTTTAATGCCAAACAAACACATACCAATCGTTGGTTAGAAGGCGATCGCCAAATTCGTCCTCGCTTTCTCCCGTGTCGCTGGCTGTCGTGTCGTTTTCGTCGGTTTCGCTTGCATACGGTTCAAACCGATATGGCTCAATAGCTTCAGTTTCTTCTTCAGTTTCGTTTTCGCTACCTGCCTCCACACTACAACAATCCGTTTCAATACATTCGTAATCTGTTGAATCGCTTCAGCCGCTGTAATCCGAGTCTGAATCCGAGCTAATGTCGCTATAGCTTGCTGTTCTTTCCGCCATGTTTGTTTGTGTTGGCTTCACTATGTGACGTCACAGGAAAATGGGCGGGTGGTTAAAATCAGGCACTTTGAAGCTTTTTTTAAGGATATTGCGTGATGGGTAAAATTTTGAAAAAAACTTCGAAAAATATAATAAGCCACTGGGAACTGATTTCTAATGGTTTTAACAATTCTGAAATTGTGATAATGTTCCCCTTTAACTCTAACCACCGAGTGAAATGGTTTTATGGTTACATAACATTTTTCTTCTTTACCACAATGCTTTTTTTTTTTTACCAGACCTTTCAAAAACTGAAATGCGTCAAACTTTGCCTTCAAAACAGAGACTAGGACTCTTTGCTTCTTTAAAGACCAATCCTTGTCGTACACGTTTGTACCCCAGGAAAAGTAAATGGAATGACAGAGCTTCTGCAGAAACATTGCATTTCTAATGTCACTTGAGCTAAAGGGCAGTTTGTGACATTACTAAACGTTCTCTTTCTTGAGGGCAAAAGCGGGGGGAAAAACAGGTTTAATTGAGTGAAGCTAGGTACAAATCCTGAGTCGTGGCGACAGGCGCACATTTAAATGTTGTTGATGGTGCTGTGTCGTAATCGTAGGTTTGTCCTGCAAAGAAAATATAATGTATATAAAGTTCCTGTAATGTTCCAACTGTAAAACAGCAATGTCGAAGACAAGTAGGTCCGTTTGGACTAAAATGTTACTATCTTCCGTCCATGTTCTTGTTGGGAAATCTATTTTAATTGTGTAATTGTGTGAATGCTCCTTCTTTCTGTCAACTACTCCTTCCACTTTCTTCAACCCACTTCAACCGTTCCACCGTCAAAACATTCCTCTTAATCAGGTCAAAAAACAAAGTTGTTTTTGGAATTATAAAAATTCCCGGTTTTCCCGAAATTCCAGGAATTCCATTAATACCATTTCTCAATAAAAATGTTACTACGTCAACATTTCCCGACCGATTTGGAAAATTCCAACACCAAACACACTTTAAAAGTGCCCAATACTACATTACATATATACAAACCCCGTTTCCATATGAGTTGGGAAATTGTATTAGATGTAAATATAAACGGAATACAATGATTTGCAAATCATTTTCAACCCTTATTCAGTTGAATATGCTACAAGGACAACATATTTGATGTTCAAACTGATAAACGTTTTTTTTTGTTGCAAATAATTATTAACTTTAGAATTTGATGCCAGCAACACGTGACAAAGAAGTTGGGAAAGGTGTCAATAAATACTGATAAAGTTGAGGAATGCTCATCAAACACTAATTTGGAACATCCCACAGGTGAACAGGCAAATTGGGAGCAGGTGGGTGCCATGATTGGGTATAAAAGTAGATTCCATGAAATGCTCAGTCATTCACAAACAAGGATGGGGCGAGGGTCACCACTTTGTCAACAAATGCGTGAGCAAATTGTTAAACAGTTTAAGAAAAAACTTTCTCAATCAGCTATTGCAAGGAATTTAGGGATTTCACCATCTACGGTCCGTAGTATCATCAAAGAGGTCAGAGAATCTGGAGAAATCACTGCACGTAAGCAGCTAAGCCCGTGACCTTCGATCCCTCAGGCTGTACTGCATTAACAAGCGACATCAGTGTGTAAAGGATATCACCACATGGGCTCAGGAACACTTCAGAAACCCACTGTCAGTAACTACAGTTGGTCGCTACATCTGTAAGTGCAAGTTAAAACTCTCCTATGCAAGGCGAAAACCGTTTATCAACAACACCCAGAAACGCCGTCGGCTTCGCTGGGCCTGAGCTCATCTAAGATGGACTGATACAAAGTGGAAAAGTGTTCTGTGGTCTGACGAGTCCACATTTCAAATTGTTTTTGGAAACTGTGGACGTCGTGTTCTCCGGACCAAAGAGGAAAAGAACCATCCGGATTGTTATAGGCGCAAAGTTGAAAAGCCAGCATCTGTGATGGTATGGAGGTGTATTAGTGCCCACGACATCGGTAACTTACACATCTGTGAAGGCGCCATTAATGCTGAAAGGTACATGCAGGTTTTGGAGCAACATATGTTGCCATCCAAGCAACGTTACCATGGACGCCGCTGCTTATTTCAGCAAGACAATGCCAAGCCACGCGTTACATCAACTTGGCTTCATAGTAAAAGAGTGCGGGTACTAGACTGGCCTGCCTGTAGTCCAGACCTGTCTCCCATTGAAAATGTGTGGCGCATTATGAAGCCTAAAATACCACAACGGAGACCCCCCGACTGTTGAACAACTTAAGCTGCACATCAAGCAAGAATGGGAAAGAATGCCACCTGAGAAGCTTAAAAAATGTGTCTCCTCAGTTCCCAAACGTTTACAGAGTTTAAAAGGAAAGGCCATTCTTCTTCTTTTCGTGTCTTTGAAGCATGTGGTTATATGACAGTTTCCCATTTCTTTACACAGTCTTTTGCATTGTCGTTGAACTCTGCGAAATCTTTTAAGCTGCACTGGTTGGGTAGCAGAGGCCATGTAACACAGTGGTGAACATGCCCTTTCCCAACTACTTTGGCACGTGTTGCAGCCATGAAATTGTAAGTTAATTATTATTTGCAAAAAAAAAAAAAAAAGGTTTAGGAGTTTGAACATAAAATATCTTGTCTTTTTAGTGCATTCAATTGAATATGGGTTGAAAAGGATTGCAAATCATTGTATTCCGTTTATATTTACATGTAACACAATTTCCCAACTCATATGGAAACGGGGTTTGTACTTACCAGTGTGTATATTAAACCTTAATGGAGGTGTTTGGCTGTTTTAAGGGCCTTTATAGGCAGAAAAGTACGACTCCCACAGGCTCCCTTTTTAAGCAGACTTTTGATTGCATTAATTTACTATTTAGAATGCAAAAAAAATAAAAACATATGTGTTCTTTTCTTACATAAAAAATGTGAATGATAGGCAAAATTTGCCAAAAATGTGAAGTTCCCTTTTAAGTTGTGTACAAACTCAAATCAAAAGGGGTCAAATTTTGAAATGTGCATGAAGAAATAAGCAGCGAATGCAGGTAAAGATTTGGACATGTCACATCTGCCTTTGTGCGACCCTCGGAGACATGACTTGTTAAGCCCTGTTATGGTCGGAGATGGTGCCCCAGTCATCACTCACAATGAGCCCAGCTCTTGCAGATATTGATCTGGAGGTTTAATCCTTTTAGACGCCGGAGGGATCGACAAGCTTCTCCTTTAGTCTTCAGAAAGTTTATCGGAAAACGCGGCCATCATAAACCCGCAACAGATTATTTTTTGTCCCCCTTCTGTTGCACTTACCCCGGTAGTCATGAAGTGCTTCGAGAGGCTGGTCATGACTTACCTCAAGGACGACCACGACGTCAGTGTGAATCCCCTTCTGTACGCCTGTAGGAAGAACCCCTTCACTGATGGCGCTATCTTGTTAGTGGTCCACACAGCCCTCACCCACATGGAGAGCAGAAACTCCTACGTCCACCTGCTCTTCCTGGACTTCTCCTCAGCCTTTTATACCATTATCTCTGGTGCAGACGCTCGCTCGAGTCTCACACTGTGGAACTGGGTCCTTGACTTTTCTAACCAATAGACCCTCAGACTGTCAGGATCCACAACACTGTCTCCTCCTTCATGACCCTCAGTACTGGCTCTCCCCAGGGCTCTGTGCTGAGCCCCTTCCTGTTCACTATGCTGACGTATAACTACTCGGCGAGACACACCCCAGCTGTCATATAGTAAAGTTTGCGGACGACACATCAGTAGTGCAACGCATCACTAACGACGATGAGTGCGAATATAGACAGGAGGATGAACACCTGGAGCACTGGTGCAGTGAAAACAATCTCTACATCAATGTGAAGCAGACCAAGGTGATGGTGGTCGACTTGGAAGGGACAGAGATCCCCCTCCTCCCCTGTGCGTAGGACAGTGGTCTCCAGCTTCAAGTACTTGGGTGTGCACATAACCAAAGACCTCACCTGGACCACCAACACATCCTTTTTAGTCAGGAAAGCTCAAGGCGCTCATTCCTGAGAAGCCTCTACAACTGTGTGGTGGAGAGTGTGCCCAGCACCTACTCAGTGGCCTTGTGGTTAGAGTGTCCGCCCTGAGATCGGTAGATTGCGAGTTCAAACCCCGACCAAAGACTATAAAAATGGAACCCATTACCTCCCTGCTTGGCACTCCGCATCAAGGTTTGGAATTGGGGGTTAAATAAGCAAAAATTATTCCCGGGCGGGGCCACCACTGCTGCTCACTGCTCCCCTCACCTCCCAGGGGGTGATCAAGGGTGATGGGTCAAATGCAGAGAATAATTTTGCCACACCCAGTGTGTGTGTGACAATCATTGGCACTTTAACTTAACCTGCATCACCGTGTGGAGAGGAAGGCTCTGCACAGAAGACCAAGGGAAGCAGCCTTCCCAACACCTCAGAACGTTGAGCATCATGAAGGACTCGACTCACCGTGTACACGACCTTTATCAACCCCTCCCCTCAGGTATCGGCTGCGGAGCATGAAGAGTAAAACCACCAGGCTCAGAGACAGCTTCTTCCCTGAAGCTGTCAGACTGTTGAATGCCAGCCAGGCTCCATAGTCTCCCTCTGCTCCCCCCCCAAACTGACTGCACAAATTCTTATAATTTTTTTTTAATCTATCTCATGCCACACAGCGTTCTTAGCCAGCTAATCTCGGTCCTTTGTTTTGTTAAGTGCCTTATGTTATTACCTATTTATTATTTATTACTGTTTTTCATTATTGCCATTTATTATGTATTACTGTTTTTCTTAATACCTAAGTCCAAATGTGCCTATATGTACAAATGTGGACAGGTATGACAAATAAAGATCCTTGAATAAGACGATCTTGAATATTAAAGGGGAACATTATCACCAGACCTATGTAAGTGTCAATATATACCTTGATGTTGCAGAAAAAAGACCATATATTTTTTTAACCGATTTCCGAACTCTAAATGGGTGAATTTTGGCGAATTAAACACCTTTCTATTATTCGCTCTCGGAGCGATGACGTCACAACGTGGCGTCACATCGGGAAGCAATCCGCCATTTTCTCAAACACCGAGTCAAATCAGCTCTGTTATTTTCCGTTTTTTCGACTGTTTTCCGTACCTTGGAGACATCATGCCTCGTCGGTGTGTTGTCGGAGGGTGTAACAACACGAACAGGGACGGATTCAAGTTGCACCAGTGGCCCAAAGATGCGAAAGTGGCAAGAAATTGGACGTTTGTTCCGTACACTTTACCGACGAAAGCTATGCTACGACAGAGATGGCAAGAATGTGTGGATATCCTGCGACACTCAAAGCAAATGCATTTCCAACAATAAAGTCAAAGAAATCTGCCGCCAGACCTCCATTGAATCTGCCGGAGTGTGTGAGCAATTCAGGGACAAAGGACCTCGGTAGCACGGCAAGCAATGGCGGCAGTTTGTTCCCGCAGACGAGCGAGCTAAACCCCCTATCGACCCTAGCTTCTTTGGCCTGCTGACATCAACTCCAAAACTAGACAGATCAGCTTTCAGGAAAAGAGCGCGGATGAGGTTATGTCTACAGAATATATTAATTGATGAAAATTGGGCTGTCTGCACTCTCAAAGTGCATGTTGTTGCCAAATGTATTTCATATGCTGTAAACCTAGTTCATAGTTGTTAGTTTCCTTTATTGCCAAACAAACACATACCAATCGTTGGTTAGAAGGCGATCGCCGAATTCGTCCTCGCTTTCTCCCGTGTCGCTGGCTGTCGTGTCGTTTTCGTCGGTTTCGCTTGCATACGGTTCAAACCGATATGGCTCAATAGCTTCAGTTTCTTCTTCAATTTCGTTTTCGCTACCTGCCTCCACACTACAACCATCCGTTTCAATACATGCGTAATCTGTTGAATCGCTTAAGCCGCTGTAATCCGAGTCTGAATCCGAGCTAATGTCGCTATAGCTTGCTGTTCTTTCCGCCATGTTTGTTTGTGTTGGCTTCACTATGTGACGTCACAGGAAAATGGACGGGTGTTTATAACGATGGTTAAAATCAGGCACTTTGAAGCTTTTTTTAGGGATATTGCGTGATGGGTAAAATTTTGAAAAAAACTTCGAAAAATATAATAAGCCACTGGGAACTGATTTTTAATGGTTTTAACAATTCTGAAATTGTGATAATGTTCCCCTTTAACATCAAACATATTAACATTATAACTCTTCTGTGTCGTGACTGCATTTGTCCAGGTTACTAAATCTGTTTACATGCACCAAAGCAGTTGGATTCCCAAATAGTTTAGCTTCTTATTTTTCACCCTCGTATGTGAAGTCCCTGTTTACATTTAATTAACATAATGTGGTGCATATGCCAAGAGGAGACACTTGCAGGCATTGCCGATCTACAATTTCAGAGGTTTTGCAAAAAGATTTTAGTTTTACCTTTCAGCCTTCATGTCAACACAAGCATCTCTCAAGACTGAATTGAGTGTCCTTAAACCTAGAACACTGTGACGATTCCCCCTGCTCTCATTTCCATTCGAACACAGTTCTTGGCAGGCAATGCAGAAATATTTTCATTCTCCCGACTGTGGCAAGATGTCTCGCTTTTTCGCTTGCTTAAAGGACGTGTTGTGGCATAAGGATTCCAGAACAGTCTCTTCTTATGCTTTATCTGGTCTTTTAATCATCTCTCACATTTTAAACAGTAACATATGTTGAATGGTCCAAGGAAATCGGAAGAAAATGTGGAGTTGGTCACAGAAAGACGGCCTTGTTCTCCTTTCTAGTTTATTTCATTGACGTCATGCTCTTGTCCCAAGTGTGCCTTAATGGACTTTAAAAAAAATAATATATATACCGTATTTTTCGGAGTATAAGTCGCTCCGGAGTATAAGTCGCACTGGCCGATAATGCATAATAAAGAAGGGGAAAAACATATATAAGTCGCACTGGAGTATAAGTCGCATTTTCTGGGGAAATGTATTTGATAAAAGCCAACACCAAGAATAGACATTTGAAAGGCAATTTAAAATAAATAAAGAATAGTGAACAACAGGCTGAATAAGTGTACGTTATATGAGGCATAAATAACCAACTGAGAACGTGCCTGGTATGTTAACGTAACATATTATGGTAAGAGTCATTCAAATAACTATAACATATAGAACATGCTATACGTTTACCAAACAATCTGTCACTCCTAATCGCTAAATCCCATGAAATCTTATACGTCTAGTCTTTTACGTGAATGAGCTAAATAATATTATTTGATATTTTAAGGCAATGTGTTAATAATTTCACACATAAGTCGCTCCTGAGTATAAGTCGCACCCCCGGCCAAATTATGAAAAAAACGGCGACTTATAGTCCAAAAAATACGGTATACCGATTCATGATGTTGTTAGGGCTCTGAGATATTGGGATGGAGCAGGGGTGTCAAAACCTTTTGAATTGGAGGCTGCATTGGACTAAAATAAAATTGGCCAGGGGCCGAAAGCCTCCTGCATATAAAGCAATATATATATATATATATATATATATGAATGATAGATAGATATAGCCTATACATATATGTATACATATCATATTAATTAAATAATATTTAATGAATAATATTATTGGATATTAGGAATATGTGAATGTTCGACCCTTTTACCTTGTTTACTTCCATGGCGACTTAAAAGTTTTGTAATCGATCAGAAATATGAAGCAGCTAAAATGCGCCAACAATGGATAAGTGTTTTTCATTTTTCCCATCATGCATTGTAATGGATATAAATTGGTGTAATGTTCAATTGTTTACAGTTCTTGGACGTTTTTTTTTAAATACTATCCACAAAGGCAGGTTTTATGTTTTTGTGTGAGCTGCATTTTTTGTGTGTGACATGTGTAGGGAAGTTTTTTGGTTTCGGTCGTATAATTAAATGCTGTACTGTGTTCAGTATCAAGCATTATTACCGTATTTTTCGGACTATAAGTCGCAGTTTCTTTCATAGTTTGGCCGGGGGTGCGACTTATACTCAGGAGCGACTTATGTGTGAAATTATTAACACATTACCGTAAAATATCAAATAATATTATTTAGCTCATTCACGTAAGAGACTAGACGTATAAGATTTCATGGGATTTAGCGATAAGGAGTGACAGATTGTTTGGTAAACGTATAGCATGTTCTATATGTTATAGTTATTTGAATAATATGTTACGTTAACATACCAGGCACGTTCTCAGTTGGTTATTTATGCGTCATATAACGTACACTTATTCAGCCTGTTGTTCACTATTCTTTATTTATTTTACATTGCCTTTCAAATGTCTATTTTTGGTGTTGGGTTTTATCAAATAAATTTCCCCCAAAAATGCGACTTATACTCCAGTGCGACTTATATATGTTTTTTTCCTTCTTTATTATGCATTTTCGGCAGGTGCGACTTATACTCCGGTACGACTTTTACTCCGAAAAATACGGTAATAGTCATTGACCTGATTCACTCACTTTAGCCACAAGATGGCGGCAAAGTTGCAGCAGTCAGTCAGGTATTTAAAATTAATTTGAATACACACCGCAGGCCAGATTTCTTAATAAACTTATGACGACTCGTGGGCCAAATGAAGACACTTGCAGGCCTTATTGGCCTGCGGGCCACAGCTTGAACACCCCTGGGATAGAGAAATAGTGTTGACAGTCAAAAACCATAAGTATACTCTAAATAGTTCCGTTCTTAGCTTGTCCTTTAAGTAACGGGCAGTTGAGTTAACACCTCAGAGCTATCTGCATGGCCTTGAGTTCACCCTGAGCTAATAAACAACTCAGATAAATGTTTTTCTAGCTGCCTCTCTCCCATCGTGTGTTTTTGATTCTATCCAAAATCCCCCCAGGCGTCAAATGAGCTTTCCGGTATGAACGCAAAGACTTAATCTTCCTCTGTTGCGGCAGCATTAAACGACTACCTCGCCATCTTCCGATTCAAACGTCAACTGCCTGACCTATTAGCACCTCCTCACAAATTAAGTTGGTATTTCAGACGGGATAAAGCCCACGTAATCCTTCTTCTGTGGGTGTTTGCTGTGTAAAGATTGAGGTTGCCTGCCGCAAACAAAATTGGACGGTCAGAAGCTGCCAGTGCGGATTTACACCTTTCTTGAGGTTAGATAGTTTACGAACATAACAGTACAATATCCTCCGTTCTCTGAGGTGGGGATTAGTTTTTGCTTTTTGGTCGAGGTCTTTTATCAAAGTTGCACATAAAATAGCCCTGTTATGCAAAACACAAAGGCTCTCAGGAGGGTATATTCCCAGTGAAACCTATGAAGTATACGTCGATTGGGTCTACCCGGTACTAAGGATGAACTCTGAAATTTGGTACCATAATGGCACCGATGCTGATGTAAATGGTATTAATCAGACGGAAAAACTAACTGTTGGTGACTCATTTCAACATCAACAGTACAACACAAGCAAGCTTTGATTTATATTCTGTAGCTTCGATTAATCGTTAAATAGGTGGAGTGTCTAGAACTTTATATACAGTGACATAGTTTCTGCACGGCCACTGCAACAAACCGCAGATGAGAGTGGTGGGGTGTGGGTGTCTGTGTGGCAGAGAGGTTTTTTTTGTATCAATGCACAAATGATGCTACACATTAGCAGTGCTGCTACTTTTTGTAGCAACGCTTTTGCCGCATACTTTATATATTACGGTTGTCTGTTCAACATCTTCCCGCTTGAAGCCAAACCACCGCCAGACGATGGACCCCTGCTGTGCACGTGCGACAGTATGTGAAGCATGTAAAAAGGTGCGCTTGTTTTACAAACCCTGTTTCCATATGAGTTGGGAAATTGTGTTAGATGTAAATATAAACGGAATACAATGATTTGCAAATCCTTTTCAACCCATATTCAATTGAATGCACTACAAAGACAAGATATTTGATGTTCAAACTCATAAACTTTATTTTTTTTTGCAAATAATAATTAACTTAGAATTTCATGGCTGCAACACGTGCCAACGTAGTTGGGAAAGGGCATGTTTTACATGGCCTTTCCTTTTAACAACACTCAGTAAACGTTTGGGAACTGAGGAGAAACATTTTTTAAGCTTCTCAGGTGGAATTCTTTCCCATTCTTGCTTGATGTACAGCTGAAGTTGTTCAACAGTCCGGGGGTCTCCGTTGTGGTATTTTAGGCTTCATAATGCGCCACACATTTTCAATTGGAGACAGGTCTGGACTACAGGCAGGCCAGTCTAGTACCCGCACTCTTTTACTATGAAGCCACGTTGATGTAACATGTGGCTTGGCATTGTCTTGCTGAAATAAGCAGGGGCGTCCATGGTAACGTTGCTTGGATGGCAACATATGTTGCTCCAAAACCTGTATGTACCTTTCAGCGTTAATGGCGCCTTCACAGATGTGTAAGTTACCCATGTCTTGGGCAGTAATACACACCCATACCATCACAGATGCTGGCTTTTCCACTTTGCGCCTATAACAATCCGGATGGTTCTTTTCCTCCTTGGTCCGGAGGACACGACATCCACAGTTTCCAAAAACAATTTGAAATGTGGACTCGTCAGACCACTGAACACTTTTCCACTTTGTATCAGTCCATTTTAGATGAGCTCAGGCCCAGCGAAGCCGACGGCGTTTCTGGGTGTTGTTGATAGACGGTTTTCGCTTTGCATAGGAGAGTTTTAACTTGCACTTACAGATGTAGCGACCAACTGTAGTTACTGACAGTGGGTTTCTGAAGTGTTCCTGAGCCCATGTGGTGATATCCTTTACACACTGATGTCGCTTGTTGATGCAGTACAGCCTGAGGGATCGAAGGTCACGGGCTTAGCTGCTTACGTGCAGTGATTTCTCCAGATTCTCTGAACCCTTTGATGATATTATGGACCGTAGATGGTGAAATCCTTAAGTTCCTTGCAATTGCTGGTTGAGAAAGGTTTTTCTTAAACTGTTCAACAATTTGCTCACGCATTTGTTGACAAAGTGGTGACCCTCGCCCCATCCTTGTTTGTGAATGACTGAGCATTTCATGGAATCTACTTTTATACCCAATCATGGCACCCACCTGTTCCCAATTTGCCTGTTCACCTGTGGGATGTTCCAAATTAGTGTTTGATGAGCATTCCTCAACTTTATCAGTATTTATTGCCACCTTTCCCAACTTCTTTGTCACGTGTTGCTGGCATCAAATTCTAAAGTTAATGATTATTTGCAAAAAAAAAAAAAATGTTTATCAGTTTGAACATCAAATATGTTGTCTTTGTAGCATATTCAACTGAATATGGGTTGAAAATGATTTGCAAATCATTGTATTCCATTTATATTTACATCTAACACAATTTCTCAACTCATATGGAAACAGGGTTTGTACATCTCTCTGAGAAGGAGAGACAAGAAAGAGTGAGAAACACCTGTAGTGTAATGCCCGCAGCTAAAAGCAATTGCGTGAAAACGTATACTCGAATATCACGATATAGTCATTTTCTACACCGCACAGAGTCAAACCCGCGATATATCGAGTATATTCGATATATCGCCCAGCCCTAATTCAGGGTATCAGCGGTGTCTTAATTTGTCTTTTAAAGTCTTAAGTCCAATAATTCGAATTTAAGGCCTTAAAATGTCTAAAATGATCCTTAAAATCTCACAAAAGGTATTGAATACAATTTTGAAAGGTCTAAAAATCAATAAACGTTATTTTTATTTAAAACATACATACACTTTATTCTGGGCAGCACGGTGGAAGAGGGGTTAGTGCATCTGCCTCAAAATACGAAGGTCCTGAGTAGTCCTAGGTTCAATCCCGCGCTCGGGATCTTTCTGTATGGAGTTTGCATGTTCTCCCCGTGACTACGTGGGTTCCCTCCGGGTACTCCGGCTTCCTCCCACCTCCAAAGACATGCACCTGGGGATAGGTTTATTGGCAACACTAAATTGGCCCTAGTGTGTGAATGTGAGTGTGAAGCAATCCGGTATGGTTTAACCCACTCAAAAAAGTGACAATTTGAAATAATCACTAGGTCTTTTTATTCATATAATACACACACGACACAGACATACATTGTTGGCTGTCAACATTCAATTTGGCTTCTTGTCCGTCACTCAAATACGTCCGTGAACAACTTTACCATAATTCCAATACAAATAAAAAGTACACCCATCTAAGATGCTAATTGACTGTCTATCTGTGTTGGCCCTGCGATGAGGTGGCGACTTGTCCAGGGTGTACCCCGCCTTCCGCTCGATTGTAGCTGAGATAGGTTCCAGCGCCCCCGCGACCCCGAAGGGAATAAGCGGTAGAAAATGGATGGATGGATAAACTTTATTCTTGCTTTTAAATGTTATGATTTTTGAGGACTCTCTAACGTAACTAAAAAAACAGAACCAAAGTAGGCAAACTGTGTTGCCCCGGTCGCAATTTATCGCGCACCACCAGCTAGTGTGCTGTGCGCTCGCAGCAATGCGTTGTTACAGCTTAGCATAGCAGCAGTGGAAACTAAACGAAAGCTCACAGCAAAGCCGAATTACTTGCAGAAGATGGTTAAGTGCAAGTTCAATGATTTGTGGCTCCAGAACGATCAATTGAATGCATGCTCAAAGCTGGTGGATGGAAGCGTGTAAAGTGTTTTGAACCCGGATGTGGAGCCATCAAGGAGGGAAACGTTTGTAAACATGGTGGTGAAAGTGAAAAGTCAAAAATCTGGGATAAGTGCGTGTCAAAAGATGCTGGAATGCCACCAACACATGCACAACTATACAAGGATCAACTTGAACATCTGTGGGTGTAAAGTGGCGCCAATTACCGAAGGAGATCAATATGAGATGTTTACTAGTGACATCATACCACTACATACAGTGAGCACACGCTAATTAGTACGCGAATACTACTGTACTCACAGCAGTAAAAAATTTTTTTTTTTTTAAACATACTTCTCATATATTATTTCTATTATTTATTCTAGAGATGTCCGATAATATCGGATTGCCGATATTATCGGCCGATAAATGCTTTAAAATGTAATATCGAAAATGATCGGTATCAGTTTCAAAAAGTAAAATGTATGACTTTTTAAAACGCCGCTGTACTGAGCGGTACTAGGACGTAGGGAGAAGTACAGACCAGTTGCATCTCCCAGTCATACTGGCCAACCCTCCCGATTTTCCCGGGAGACTCCCGAATTTCAGTGCCCCTCTCGTAAATCTCCCGGGGCAACCATTCTACCGAATTTCTCCCGATTTCCACCCAGACAACAATATTGGGGGCGTGCCTTTAAGGCGCTGCCTTTGCGTGCCGGCCCAATCACATAATATCTATGGCTTTTCGCACACATAAGTGAATGCAAGGCATACTTGGTCAACAGCCATACAGGTCACACTGAGGGTGGCCGTATAAACAACTTTAACACTGTTACAAATATGCGCCACACTGTGAACCCACACCAAACAAAAATGGCAAACACATTACGTGAGAACATTCGCACCGTAACACAACAGAACAAATACCCAGAACCCCTTGCAGCACTAACTCTTCCGGGACGCTACAATATACACCCCCCCCCCCTCAAACCCGCGCACCTCAACCTCCTCATGCTCTCTCAGGGAGAGCATGTCCCAAATTCCAAGCTGTAGTTTTGAGGCATGTTTAAAAAAATAATGCACTTTGTGACTTCAATAATAAATATGACAGTGCCATGTTGGCATTTCTTTCCATAACTTGAGTTGATTTGGACAAAGAGCAGCTCGAAGATCTCTATGAGGAACACTGACAAGGAACCCAGATTTCCCTCGCCCGGACGCGGGTCACCGGGGCCCCCCTCTGGAGCCAGGCCCGGAGGTGGGGCACGATGGCGAGCGCCTGGTGGCCGGGCCTGCCCCCATGGGGCCCGGCCGGGCACAGCCCGAAGAGGCAACGTGGGTCCCCCCTCCAATGGGCTCACCACCCATAGCAGGGGTCATAGAGGTCGGGTGCGATGTGAGCTGGGCGGCAGCCGAAGGCAGGGCACTTGGCGGTCCGATCCTCGGCTACAGAAGCTAGCTCTTGGGACGTGGAACGTCACCTCGCTGGGGGGGAAGGAGCCTGAGCTAGTGCGCGAGGTGGAGAAGTTCCGGCTAGATATAGTCGGACTCACTTCGACGCACAGCAAGGGCTCTGGAACCAGTTCTCTCGAGAGGGGCTGGACTCTCTTCCACTCTGGCGTTGCCGGCAGTGAGAGGCGACGGGCTGGGGTGGCAATTCTTGTTTCCCCCCCGGCTCAGAGCCTGCACATTGGAGTTCAACCCGGTGGACGAGAGGGTAGCTTCCCTCCGCCTTCGGGTGGGGGAACGGGTCCTGACTCTGGTTTGCGCTTATGCGCCAAACCGCAGCTCAGAGTACCCACCCTTTTTGGATTCACTCGAGGGAGTACTTGAGAGTGCGCCCTCGGGTGATTCCCTCGTTCTACTGGGGGACTTCAATGCTCATGTTGGCAGCGACAGTGAAACCTGGAGAGGCGTGATTGGGAAGAATGGCCGCCCGGATCTGAATCCGAGTGGTGTTTTGTTATTGGACTTTTGTGCTCGTCACAGATTGTCAATAACAAACACCATGTTCAAACATAAGGGTGTCCATATGTGCACTTGGCACCAGGACACCCTAGGCCGCAGTTCCATGATCGACTTTGTAGTTGTGTCATCGGATTTGCGGCCTCATGTTTTGGACACTCGGGTGAAGAGAGGGGCGGAGCTTTCTACCGATCACCACCTGGTGGTGAGTTGGCTGCGATGGTGGGGGAGGATGCCGGACAGACCTGGCAGGCCCAAACACATTGTGAGGGTTTGCTGGGAACGTCTGGCAGAGTCTCCTGTCAGAGAGAGTTTCAATTCCCACCTCCGGAAGAACTTTGAACATGTCACGAGGGAGGTGCTGGACATTGAGTCCGAATGGACCATGTTCCGCGCCTCTATTGTCGAGGCGGCTGATTGGAGCTGTGGCCGCAAGGTAGTTGGTGCTTGTCGTGGCGGTAATCCTATAACCCGTTGGTGGACACCGGCGGTGAGGGATGCCGTCAAGCTGAAGAAGGAGTCCTATCGGGTTCTTTTGGCTCATAGGACTCCTGAGGCAGCGGACAAGTACCGACAGGCCAAGCGGTGTGCGGCTTCAGCGGTCGCAGAGGCAAAAACTCGGACATGGGAGGAGTTCGGTGAGGCCATGGAAAACGACTTCCGGACGGCTTCGAAGCAATTCTGGTCCACCATCCGCCGCCTCAGGAAGGGGAAGCAGTGCACTATCAACACCGTGTATGGTGAGGATGGTGTTCTGCTGACCTCGACTGCGGATGTTGTGGATCGGTGGAGGGAATACTTCGAAGACCTCCTCAATCCCACCAACACGTCTTCCTATGAGGAAGCAGTGCCTGGGGAGTCTGTGGTGGGCTCTCCTATTTCTGGGGCTGAGGTTGCTGAGGTAGTTAAAAAGCTCCTCGGTGGCATGGCCCCGGGGGTAGATGAGATCCGCCCGGAGTTCCTTAAGGCTCTGGATGCTGTGGGGCTGTCTTGGTTGACAAGACTCTGCAGCATCGCGTGGACATCGGGGGCGGTACCTCTGGATTGGCAGACCGGGGTGGTGGTTCCTCTCTTTAAGAAGGGGAACCGGAGGGTGTGTTCTAACTATCGTGGGATCACACTCCTCAGCCTTCCCGGTAAGGTCTATTCAGGTGTACTGGAGAGGAGGCTACGCCGGATAGTCGAACCTTGGATTCAGGAGGAACGGTGTGGTTTTCGTCCTGGTCGTGGAACTGTGGACCAGCTCTATACTCTCGGCAGGGTCCTTGAGGGTGCATGGGAGTTTGCCCAACCCTACATGTGTTTTGTGGACTTGGAGAAGGCATTCGACCGTGTCCCTCGGGAAGTCCTGTGGGGAGTGCTCAGAGAGTACGGGGTATCAGACTGTCTGATTGTGGCAGTCCGCTCCCTGTATGATCAGTGCCAGAGCTTGGTCCGCATTGCCGGTAGTAAGTCGGACACGTTTCCAGTGAGGGTTGGACTCCGCCAAGGCTGCCCTTTGTCACCGATTCTGTTCATAACTTTTATGGACAGAATTTCTAGGCGCAGTCAAGGCGTCGAGGGGATCTGGTTTGGTGGCTGCAGGATTAGGTCTCTGCTTTTTGCAGATGATGTGGTCCTGATGGCTTCATCTGGCCAGGATCTTCAGCTCTCACTGGATCGGTTCGCAGCTGAGTGTGAAGCGACTGGGATGAGAATCAGCAAAAAGGGTGGAGTGCCATCTCCGGGTTGGGGAGGAGATCTTGCCCCAAGTGGAGGAGTTCAAGTACCTCGGAGTCTTGTTCACGAGTGGGGGAAGAGTGGATCGTGAGATCGACAGGCGGATCGGTGCGGCGTCTTCAGTAATGCGGACGCTGTATCGATCCGTTGTGGTGAAGAAGGAGCTGAGCCGGAAGGCAAAGCTCTCAATTTACCGGTCGATCTACGTTCCCATCCTCACCTATGGTCATGAGCTTTGGGTTATGACCGAAAGGACAAGATCACGGGTACAAGCGGCCGAAATGAGTTTCCTCCGCCGGGTGGCGGGGCTCTCCTTTAGAGATAGGGTGAGAAGCTCTGCCATCCGGGAGGAGCTCAAAGTAAAGCCGCTGCTCCTCCACATCGAGAGGAGCCAGATAAGGTGGTTCGGGCATCTGGTCAGGATGCCACCCGAACGCCTCCCTAGGGAGGTGTTTAGGGCACGTCCAACCGGTAGGAAGCCACAGGGAAGACCCAGGACACGTTGGGAAGACTATGTCTCCCGGCTGGCCTGGGAACGCCTCGGGGTCCCACAGGAAGAGCTGGACGAAGTGGCTGGGGAGAGGGAAGTCTGGGCTTCCCTGCTTAAGCTGCTGCCCCCGCGACCCGACCTCGGATAAGCGGAAGAAGATGGATGGATGGATGGATGGATGGAGTTGATTTATTTTGGAAAACCTTGTTACATTGTTTAATGCATTCAGCGGGGCATCACAACAAAATTAGGCATAATAATGTGTTAATTCCACGACTGTATATAGATAGATAGATAGTACTTTATTGATTCCTTCAGGAGAGTTCCCTCAGGAAAATTTTAATTCCAGCAGCAGTGTACAAAATTGTAAAAAGTAAATAATGGGGGTATAAATGGAAACAAAATAGAAAAATATTACAATAGAATACAAATAAAAAGCAACAATGAGAATAAAAATATAACAGTAAAATAAGAATATAACAAGAGAAACTAGGCAGTAGTGACCATGTTAGGAAAAATGATTGCACTGTTATTGTTTTGCATCCCCTGTCATCCTAGTACCCCCCCTCACTCCCAGAGAGGAGTTGTACAGTCTTATGGCGTGTGGGACAAAGGAGTTTTTGAGTCTATTAGTCCTGTACTTGGGATGAAGCAGTCTAGCACTGAACAGGCTTCTCTGGCTACTGACAACGGTATGCAGAGGGTGACTGGCATCATCCAGGATGCTCACTAGTATTTCCACAGTCCTCTTCTCTGCCAGTGAGTCCAGTTTTATTCCGATCGTAGAACCGGCCCGCCTGATCAGTTTCTCCAGTCTGGAGCTGTCCTTCTTAGATAAACTGCCCCCCAGCACACTACGATGTAGTACAGAACACTGGCAACCACAGACTGGTAGTACATCCACAAGAGTTTTTTATAGATGTTGAAGGAGTGCAGCCTCCTCAGGAAGTGCAGCCTCCTCAGGAAGTACAGCCTGCTCTGTCCTTTCCTGTACAAGTGGTCCGTGTTAACAATCCAGTCCAGCTTATTGTCCACCCACACCCCGAGGTACTTGAATTAGGGATGTCCCGATCCAGGTTTTTGCACATCCGATACCGATATTGTTTTTGCATTTCCGATCCGATACCGACCGATACCGATACTGACCGATACTGGCCTATCCGAGCATGTATTAAAGTTTAAAGTTATTTAGCCTACTTAGTTGTCAGAATCATGTTGAAAAGGGTTTTAGTACTCTTGATAACAACTAGCCAGCTGAATTAGGGGAGTTTGAATAATACACAATGGTTGGTAACAAGAAACTGAACTGTTTATTCAAGGATAAACACTAAATAGACAAAATTATACACGACAAACAGAAATGGCATCATTGAACTAGGGCTGGGCGATATGGCCTTTTTTTAATATTGCGATATTTTAAGGCCATATTGCGATACACGATATATATCTCGATATTTTGCTTTAGCCTCGAATGAACACTTGATGCATATAATCACAGCAGTATGATGATTCTATGTGTTTTGATTGATTGATTGAGACTTTTATTAGTAGGTTGCACAGTGAAGTACATATTCCGTACAATTGACCACTAAATGGTAACACCCGAATAAGTTTTTCAACTTGTTTAAGTCGGGTCCACTTAAATTGATTCATGATACAGATATATACTATCAGATATATACTATCATCATAATACAGTCATCACACTGAATTATTTACATTACGGTATTTATAATCCAGGGTGTGGAGGGGGCCGCCGGATGTAAGTGTCAAAAAGACAGCCAAAGAGTTTGATATGAGAATAAATCTAAAGTTAAAATATAGGGTAGAAATGCACCCATTTGCAGGAAATGTAGTCTTGATTTTCAAAATTTTCTTTCAAGGCTTGCATGTCTACAATAAAACATTTTTCTTCATACTGCATTAATATATGCTACTTTTAAACTTTCATGCAGAGAAGGAAATCACAACTAAAAAAATCACTAATTTTTTCATACGGTGTTGATCTGGAAATGTTTGCCTCGGCATTTTGATGGCATGGATGTGTGGCACTGAATGGAGATAAGCGTCTCGACAGACGTTACAATATTTGAACAATGATGACGAAAACTGTTTTCTCTGTCATGTCCGTGTGTCGAAAATTGTTATGCGCTTATTTTTTTTATTTGATTTTGTGCGTGGCATGTAATTGCTATGCGCAGAGGACGAGCAGTGCGTAATTGCATAGGCGCGCACCTTAGAGGGAGCGTTGGTCACACGGCTGCGCTAGCATCACAGCTAACGTTAGCCATGCTGCTACCTCTCTGCTGGGAGAGGACGTATACGTATGTGACGTATGACGTGACAGTATGTGACGTGTGTAAGAAAGTGCGCTTGCTGTCTGTGAGAGGGAGACACAGGAAAGAGTGAGAAGAGCCTATCGTGTAATGCTAGCAGCTAAAAGCAACTGCGTGAGAATCCACAGACCTGTGGATGTGTTGAAGGTGTGCTGGAAAATGCGGAACGGAAATTACGGAGCAGCAGAAAAGTGGAATGTATTATTTAAATCGGTGCGTTGGAAAATACGAACCGGAGTTTTTTTTAAACTGGATCTGGTTCTGCATTTTCCCATGCCTTGCCGATACGCATTTTTTTGGCAAATATCGGCGTCCGATCCGATCTAAATATCGGATCGGGACATCCCTACCTTGGACTCGACCTCCCAAAGTCAATGACCAGCTCCTTGGTCTTTGACGGATTGAGCTACAAGAGGTTCCTGTGGCACCAGACAACAAAGTCCCTCACCAGCTTCCGAAACTCCTCCTCTCTGCCGTCCCTGATGCACCCGATGATGGCTGTGTCATCCGCGTACTTCTGGATGTGACACAGCTCTGAGTTGTAGCAGAAGTCAGCGGTGTACAGGGTGAACAGAAGAGGGGCCAGCACCGTTCCCTGCGGTGCTCTGGTGCTGCTGATCACAGTGTATATATCTGTATCGGTTGATATCAGAATCGGTAATTAAGAGTTGGACAATATCGGAATATCGGATATCGGCAAAAAAGCCATTATCGGACATCTCTCATTTATTCCAATAATTTCAAATCAGCTTCTCATTCCTAATCTTTTATCCAAGTGTATACAGCAACCGACATTGAAAGCTTTCAAGGTTGCATTTCTAGTGTTTACACTCAGTTTATGGGTGGGTGAGGAAAGCAAGGAAGATTTGCGAATAAATAAAAACCAGTCCTTGTTCATGAGCAATATGTTGTCAAAAACAGGTAAACATGTATTCATACATACCAATGAGCTAAGCAAATTTGAATGTTATCCACATCAAAATTCTGCTTGCAAGCCATAATCGCCTTCTTTCTTTTTAGACAATCGCTCTCGCTGCACTGTTTTTCTCACCTTTGTGCAGATACAGTAGTAGTACTGTAGATGTTTGTATCTGTTTGCTCAATTCTGGCAGTCTCAAAAATAGTGTAAAAGCTAACCATTTAGATTTGACAAATATGCTAACAGTCCCTTTCACAGAACATATATTGTTGTGTTTTCCTCTACCATTGCTGACATTGTGGTTGTTGTTGTTACAAAAAACACTTTATATGAAGCACCTTTTGCAAGAAAACAGTTTAATGGCAAATCTGAAAGATGGCTGTTTTGATGTTTGCTAGTTATTTTTCAAGTTGTTTACAAAAGAGAAGGTTCTGGTCTGTTTAGTTCATTAAACCCTTTTTTTTTTAATGTGAAAAAGCAGTGAATGAAATCATATGCTTACAATTCAATTCTGGCCCTCTGGTTTTCCTTTGTCTTTATACTTGATGTGAAATGGTCTGAAATTATTTTCAATATGGTCTTAAACATGTCTTACATTTGACCTTTTAAATCTGCAGAGACCCTGCTATTGTAACAAAAGAATGAAGGGTATGGTAAACAGAAAAACCCTTTAAAATAACTAGTTTCCTTAAAGTACACATTGAGCCTATGAAGTGTGTTTTATCTGATTACTCGATTAATTGAATAAACTAATTTGAGATTACTTGATACTGAAATAATTAATAGCTGCAGCCCTATTTCTTATACTAACTTCAGTTTGCTCATAACAAATATACAGTGGTCTTTGATTATAATTGTATTTATATTAGCAAATAATTTAAATGACCAAGGTCCGAATGCAGCTGGGATAGGCTCCAGCACCCCCGCAACCCTGAATGGGACAAGCGGTAGAAAATGGATGGATGGATGGGCATTCTGTTCAACTTGCATGTCACATAATTGGGTAGCAATTTGGCACAGGTATTGGATAGCATGTAAACAATACATACCTGCTAACTACTCCGGTTTTCCCGTAATTAGTACGGTTTTCATCAACCTATTCCGGGTTACGGTTGCAGTGATAAAAAATACAGTTTTTCATTAATTAAAAAAAAATATTTAAAAAAAAGTTTTATTCACGAAATCGCGTAACAACAATGACAATCGACACTGCTTCCCGTAACTTCCTATCGAGCCATTCCGATTGCATGCGCGAGGCTATTTATAGCACCGCTGCCAAGCACGAGGCACCAGTTGCCATTGTTTCCAAACGAGCGAACGATCATGGAATCAGCCGGAGAAAAATCGCAAACGAGTCTTAAACCGAAAAGAAAACTGCAGTCATTCCGTGAAGAATATTCAAAAGCCTATCCGGGAATAATTATCCGTTCCAAAAAGGGTAAAAACTACGCGAATTGCACCTTGTGCAGACAAGATTTTTCGATCGGACACGGAGGAATTAGCGATGTAAAAGACCACGTTGGGACAAAAAAACACAAGTCTAATGCCGTTGCTAGCGATACAAGTGGAAAACTTTCAACGTTTTTCGTCGCCCAAACAGATTCTTTGGATGTGATAAATGCCGAAGTTACCATATCATTTTTGCAGTATGATCAATCTGATAGAATAAATTTGGATTTTAGCCACAAAAAGGTAATGACACCAATGTTATCTATTGGAATTGTTTAGTACTGTTATACTGTTAAAAGTGTTTATACTATTTATGCTTTCAAGTCCAAGTTGAAGAAATCTTGTTAAATGTTGACAGCATAACTACCAAAATACAGAAGTATGTCCTTAATATTTTTGCAGTGCTATTTCTGTTGAAAAGTTCAAATGATTACATTAGAGATGTGATGTGCCACTTTTTAAGTGTCTGATGGCTTAAATTAATTTTCATTAATTTTTCATATTTTGAATTCTTTTGAAAGGCTTACAAAAAAACTACATTTGAATTGTAATTCCATGCTATTGACAGGACTATTAATTTTAATGAAGTTAGCTTACCATGTTTACAGTATGATAATTGTGATAGAAATGTGAATTTTAGGCACAGAATATTTTTTACAATTGAACAAGGCAGTAGATTATACAAGCTTGGACAGAAAGTTAATAATGACACCATTTTTTTTTTAATGGAATTGTTTAGTACTGTTTTACCATTTGTTTACTGTAAAAAGTGTTTATACTGTTTATACTTTCAATTAACAAATTGAAGTCTTGTGAAAGTTTGACAGGATAACTGGCATTAACTGTCAAAATAATTTCAAACTATTGAAGTTAGTTTACAGAATAAACATGTCAATCAACCCATATGATTTTTGCTGTAATATTTTTGTTTTGAAAAGTCACTGTGACTGATAGAAAAGTGATGGTTTTAGCAACATTTTTAACCTGTCTGAATGCTAATAATCATTTTGCGTCGGGGGGCAAACCCCCCACCAGGACTTTGTCCTGGACCTACCGGGGCCTGCGGCCCCTGGACACTGGCTACTAGGTTTTTCTGATTTCAAAAGTTGGCAGGTATGACAATACCAAACTGGCACTGGTACTGGTTTATCAGGTCTCGTTAGTATACGGTAGGCTCCACGAGAATATAGTTTCTTAACCATTGTTGGGCCTACAAAAAATATCTGTTTATCAGCTGTGGTCCGTAGGGGCCGCGTGCGGTACTCAGTTGCACTACACCTTTCAACCACTTGTGGCAGTAATCACAATCTCAAACAAACAGAAGAAGTCTGAAGGCTAAAGTCACAGAGAAGTTTTTTAAGCACAAAAATTATGATTTAAGTGGTTAAGCAGCGTATTTTAATTCGCACTTTAATTTTATTGACAGGTTTTGAAAAACATTCATTATTAATTTAGTTAATTTAATTTAGTACATACTGTACATTTATTATTTTGTCGGTTATAAATGACTCCCTAAGTATGCGGTATATTTGATTAGTACTTATTTTTTTAACCAGCCTGACCTTTGCCTCAGATTTTTGTGTTATATAAATAATAACCTTGATGATTAACACATGGTTTCATATCATTTGACATGATTGTAAACTGTAAGTAGGTTAGATATAATTATTGAATATGATTAAAATCAATAGTAATATTACTAATTCAGTGTTAATATTTGAGTGGGAACTTGGTCCCTCTCTAGTGGAAAAGTTGGGCCCTAAGATCAAAAAGGTTAAGAATCCCTGCCCTAGAAATTATTCGACATCGTATCGACATCAAGGTTTTAATTAGTGCCTTAAATTACCGCAAGAAGCTGACGTTTTTTTTTCTTCGTCATCACCGGCATTTGAGTGACGGACACGTTTGCCTATCAGAATTGTTGAGCCTGTTTGTCTATCGCTTTAAACAGGGAGAAAGACGTCTCACTCTCTCCGCACATGAGTGCGTTTATTTAACTGTAAAATTAACAGAACACAGTGAGCCCTTCTTTTAGTCATTCACAATCTTTGTCCCGGAGAAGTGCACCAACAGAAAGCCTCCTTACTTGTGATTTGCCAGTGGATAGTGCCGCAAAGTAACAAAAATTAGGAGGAAAAAAATATGATTCCAAAGCCAAAAGTCCTGTTGTGGTAATATTTTGCTTCAAATTGGATGTGCGGTCTAATCCCATTAACACGGACGAACGAGAATGCTGTGATCACGTGATGGCAATAAACAAACACACAAAATCAGACCTTATTTTTCCAACTGGGAAAAAATGCACTTTAGGATGTTCTATATGTATTGAAGTTATTTTTTTACTTGCAGAAATGAGAATCCATCCATCCATCCATTTTCTCCATTTTATTTTTTGTTTATATATTTATTTAGGGTAAAAAATGTATAGAGATGTCCGATAATATCGGACTGCCGATATTATCGGCCGATAAATGCTTTAAAATGTAATATCGGAAATTATCGGTATCGGTTTCAAAAAGTAAAATTTATGACTTTTTAAAACGCCGCTGTATGGAGCGGTACACGGACGTAGGGAGAAGTACAGAGCGCCAATAAACCTTAAAGGCACTGCCTTTGCGTGCCGGCTCATTCACATAATATCTACGGCTTTTCACACACACAAGTGAATGCAAGGTCAACAGCCATACAGGTCACACTGAGGGTGGCCGTATAAACAACTTTAACACTGTTACAAATATGCGCCACACTGTGAACTCACACCAAACAAGAATGACAAACACATTTCGGGAGAACATGCGCACCGTAACACAACATAAACACAACAGAACAAATACCCAGAACCCCTTGCAGCACTAACTCTTCCGGGACGCTACAATATACACCCCCCGGTACACTCACCCCAACCTCACCCACCTCAACCTCATCATGCTCTCTTAGGGAGAGCATGTCCCAAATTCCAAGCTGCTGTTTTGAGGCATGTTAAAAAAAATGCACTCTGTGACTTCAATAATAAATATGGCAGTGCCATGTTGGCATTTTTTTCCATAACTTGAGTTGATTTCTTTTGGAAAACCTTGTTACATTGTTTAATGCATCCAGCGGGGCATCATAACAAAATTAGGCATAATAATGTGTTAATTCCAGGACTGTATATATCGGTATCGGCTGATATCGGAATCGGTAATTAAGAGTGGGACAATATCGGAATATCGGATATCGGCAAAAAAGCCATTATCGGACATCTCTACAAATTTATTTACCTTCCATTTACAGTACAATTGTAAACAATTCTAAAGTCATGAAAAATAAAAGCTTATATTCTTTTGAATGGTGACTTGCATTTGTTATATATTATGATTACATTTCATTATAAACACTGTATAATTTTTATCAGGTTATTTCTTTAGCTTACAGTTTACTGCACTTTTTTTATTTTTTATTTTGCCTGTCATTCACAATCCTTATGTAAGACAAGAAGACATGTTTTTCTTTTTTTTTAATGCCTTTTAAATTGTAAATAAATGCGATCAAAAAGCTGCTTTATTTTGCCAACAAAGCCCTTAAAAACATCCAAACAGCCCCATTAGGTTTTATATACATGATGTAATATATATAATGTATTAACGGGCCCATTTATAAAAAGAAACATTTAATATTTACGTATTTTGAAAACTCATTACGCCCGAATGCAGCTGAAATAGGCTCCAGCACCCCCCGCTACCCCGAAAGGCACTTGCGGTAGAAAATGGATGGATGGATTACGGCGTTCGTTTTCCCCCCCCCCAACAACGTTACTGATTACTACTCTCCGCAGACTTTATGAGAGCCAACAAACATAATAAAACATCACTTACTGTATGATGTCTGCTGTCATTAGGATGCCGACTGATAGAATCATGCTATATTCCCGTTTTAGATGAAGAATGACTCATAATGGCAAAGAAAATGGGTGTGGAACCAAGTGGTTTTATTGTGTCGTTCTTGCCCTTTCCGGGTCTAAATTGGCTGTCGGATTACATCCTCGTCCTACTGCTATCCAGGTGAGGCTTGATTTATGATCTACAATAAACTTCCACGAGCAGGGTAGCGAGGAAACAGCAGACCCCTTGATGTCAACCTAGGCACACACTCTATAAATAGTTTGTCTGTGTTACTGCTTATAATAACAATATCATTAATACGTGGTTAATATTCAAGTCACAAAATGTAAATGGAGTATTTTGGGCGTTTTTTTTTGGATGGTTTTTATTGGGTTCCATGGTGGAATAGAGGACCTCCCATTGGCACTGGTGTAAGCGGACTTTTATTAACGTTTATTTACAAGTTAGAATGCATTAAAAAATACATCTGTCATGTTTTTCATAATGATTGGTAACAATGGTCAACATTCCCTCAAAAAAGGTGCAGTTCCCCTTAAGAACTTGATGTAGACAAAAGCATATTGTTCTAATGTGAATATGTTGATTGACAGTCTAAAAGTAACATGTCTTCTTTCACTCGTTATTTTCACAGTTTTATGCATTTTTATATACCGTATTTTTCGGACTGTAAGTCGCAGTTTTTTTCATAGTTTGGCCGGGCTCCAGTGCGACTTATATATATTTTTTTCCTTTCTTATTATGCATTTTCGGCAGGTGCGACTTATACTCCGGTGCGACTTATACTCCGAAAAATACGGTACACAATATAAAAATAGCAAATAGAACCACAATCAAAATTTCGGAGAGAAACATCGCAATTATGTTGTTTCTCAAACCCGTGGACGCCTACAGGAAGGTGTTCGAAGACTTCAGGGGAGGTACAGTTACTTCAGAAAAAATTTCTGACATGTCTGCTGAAGTAACGTTTGTCAGGGGCCAAATTATTTCTTTTTTTAGTTCCTACGACAAGACTAGTTTCAGTCTGGGGTACTCCAGAAAATCTAGTTTTTGGGTAGTCTGATAGGCCTAGGGTTGGGCATCGGGCATCAAAAAGACAGGGGTCTTACATTTTGATTCTCTCAGAGCTGTCAACATTTTTAAATGTAAATTCTTATTTCCGATGAAAAATTAGCTGATGCAGAAGTGGCTAAGCAGTTAATTGTATCGCTCTACACCGTGTGGAGTCTCTCCGCTTTTGGCAAATAAACTGCAGTCTTTAAAATGTATTATCACCGAAAGACTGTCGGAAGAAGCAGGCAAAAGCAAGGTAATTGCTAAGCAAGCATCTAAACAAGCTTAAAGCAACAGACGAAATACTTGCTTAGTAAAGTTTAAGAAGTGTAGATGGAAGCGCGTTACTGCATAAAATCAGCAGATGTTAACAGGCACATAAGTAGATTAATACGAGTCTAGAGAGAGGTTAATATAACAACTGGTGCGCTGCTCTGTTGCTCTTTAGCGACCACTCTCAGGCAAACGTTAGAGGAAGACGGATGATCCAAAAATTGACTGTGTTGATAGAAAGGGTAGTATCATTAAATACATTTGATTGATGCCAGAGTGATTAGAATATTGTTTTAATTGCAAAATATTTTTAAAAAAAATTGTTTTTGTTTATGTTTACAAACTAGAGTAATAATTCCCCGGACACAGGACGCCTTTAAAGGTAAACATTTTTCAATAAGTGATAGTAGTGTTTTGTAAATTGTGTGTGCTAAAACACTGCAAAAAGTCAGTGTTCAAAAACAAGAAAAAAAAATACAAAAATGAGGGGTATTTTATTTGAACGAAGCAAAATGATCTGCCAATAGAACAAGAAAATGTGTCTTGTCAAGACTTTCCAAAACAAGTAAAATTAGCTAACATCAATGAACTCAAAAATACCTTAAAATAAGAATATACTCACTAATAACAACTGTACTACTATATGAGTACGTATTTTATATTGTTTCATTGAAAATAAAACAGCAAAGTCCATTTGGCTGTCATCTGTTTTAATTATGAGACACAATTGTGTCAAAGTTATGATTTTTTTTTTTAATTTCATGCTTGAAATAAGAAATTATTACTTTAAAAAATAAGTTTTATACTTGTGAGTGTTGATGACACAGCTTTGCAACAGTTCATATTCTAGTTTCAAGCATATTTTGCTCAATATAGGTCATCAAATCTCTGCAACAAGCTTTAATATCTTACTGAGATCATTTAGGACCAAAACACTTAAAACAAGTAAAACACTCTAACATAAAATCTGCTTAGTGAGAAGAATTATCTTATCAGACAGAAAATAAGCAAATATCACCCTTATTTGAGATATTTAATCTGACTTAGATTTCAGTTTTTGCAGTGAAGAAAATAGGGAACCAGTTTATATATTTTGTTAATATTGTTACACCGTCAATAGCCATACTTGCCAACCTTGAGACCTCCCATTTCGGGAGGTGGGGGGTGGGGAGGGGGAAGGGGCGTGGTCGGGGGTGGGGCGGGGGGCATTGTTGGGGGCAGGTGCGTGGTTAAGAGGGGAGGAGTATATTTACAGCTAGAATTCACCAAGTCAAGTATTTCATATATATATATATATATATATATATATATATATATATATATATATATATATATATATATATATATATATATATGTCAGACAAGGGCAAGGCAGGCAGGGCTTGTCCAGGGGCGGAAGCGTGGTCGGGAGGCAGGAGCGAGTCGTCGTGGTCCGGGGGCGAGCGAGGAGTCGAGAACCAGGAAGCACGAGGAAGACAGGGAAGATGTAGAAGCACACGACACACTGCGTGACTCGGGGACACACACAGGGAGGGTACGATGTACAGATTGCTACGTTCTGGCAAAGGATCTCTGGTGGCGGTTGTTTAAGTAGTCGTCCCTCTCATCAGTGCCGTGTGTTGATTGAAGATGGAACGCAGCTGCCTGCAACAGCTAGAGTGACGCGCGCGCACGCGCTTGGAGGTGCGCTCAGCGCGGCTCCCAGATGATTGCGCACTCGTGTGCATCTGGGCCGTGACAAAGATGGCAGTATTACCCTGTTTAAGAGTGTCACAACATTGCTGTTTACGGCAGACAAACTGCTTTACTGTAGACGAAAACGTGACTGCTGTTGTTGTGTGTTGTTACCGCGCTGGGAGGACGTTAATGAAACTGCCTAACAATAAACCCACATAAGAAACCAAGAACTCGCCCTCGATCATTCTACAGTTATAACATGATTGGGCAGGCACGCTGTTTATATCGTGGGAAAGCGGACGTGAAAACAGGTCAGGTCCTCATGGAGCTGGAGGGGGCGTGGCCTCCAGCTCGGCCTGAATTTTGGGAGATTTTCAGGAGAAAATTTGTCCCGGGAGGTTTTCGGGAGAGGCGCTGAATTTCGGGAGTCTCCCGGTAAATCCGGGAGGGTTGGCAAGTATGTCAATAGCACTTACCACAAATACATTTTCAACAGTTAATATGCAGTACAGGCCAAAAGTTTGGACACACCTTCTCATTCAAAGGGTTTTCTTTATTTTCATGACTATTTACATTGTAGATTGTCACTGAAGGCATCAAAACTATGAATGAACACATGTGGAGTTATGTACTTAACAAAAAAAAGGTGAACTAACTGAAAACATGTTTTATATTCTAGTTCCTTCAAAATAGCCACCCTTTGCTCTGATTACTTTTTTTGCACACTCTTGGCATTCCCTCGATGAGCTTCAAGAGATAGTCACCTGAAATGGTTTCCACTTCACAGGTGTGCTTGAAGCTCATCGAGAGAATGTCAAGAGTGTGCAAAGCAGTAATCAGAGCAAAAGGGTGGCTATTGTGAAGAAACTAGAATATAAAACATGTTTTCAGTTAAGTACATAACTCCACATGTGTTCATTCATAGTTTTGCTGCCTTCAGTGACAATCTACAATGTAAATAGTCATGAAAGTAAAGAAAACACATTGAATGAGGAGAAAGTGTGTCCAAACGTTTGGCCTGTACTGTATGTGATCTGTATCGGCCAATTTCACTTATGGATGATTGATATTGAAATCGGCAGCATAAAAGCCTGGTCAAAATATCTCTATCTTTAACACATGAACAACAGGATATGTGTTGATTTTTTTTTTATAAGGTTTCCTAAAATAAAGTGAAACTTTTGTGAAAGTGTACTTCGGTGGAAAGGAACTTTATACAACATTTATATTCGAGTCCAAAGGATTGATATTTTTATATTGCTTGAAAATAGCCCTATGAGAATAGTACATTTTTGACACTGCTTTTAAAAGAACGAGAATTTAAACCAGGAACCGGGATCAGAACCTGAATCATCCAACCGATGCCCAACAATAGATAGGCCCCAGCCGTATTATTTAATCTAAAGCAGGGGTCACCAACGCGGTGCCCGCGGGCACCAGGTAGCCCGTAAGGACCGGATGAGTAGCCCGCTGGCCTGTTCTAAAAATAGCTCAAATAGCAGTACTTACCAGTGAGCTGCCTCTATTTTTTTTTTTTTTTTTTTATTTACTAGCAAGCTGGTCTCTCTTTGCTCGACATTTTTAATTCTAAGAGAGACAAAACTCAAATAGAATTTGAAAATCCAAGAAAATATTTGAAAGACTTGGTCTTCACTAACTGACAAAAAAACAGATAACAGATTTGGTGTCCAGTTCAAAGTGTGACATGATTTATTTAAAAATTTGAGAGTTGACTTTTGTATTTTACATGAGTTATTATTTGTACAAACATGGTGCAAAGTAATTCATGATTTGTTAAAAAATGTTAGTGGCTAGCTAGTTAAAATGGGATATTGTCATTTCACAAGACTGTCTTAGAAGTGATCATTTGAAAATGTTCAATTTGAAAAATGTGCACTTAGAGAAAATATAAAAATAAAGTGTTGTATATTGATATTCATCTGTTTCTATATATATTTATTGTGAGAAATCATTAAGATAATCAGTGTTTACACAAAGATAAATATCATTAATTATTAATAATAACATAGAGTTAAAGGTAAATTGAGCAAATTGGCTATTTCTGGCAATTTATTTAAGTGTGTATCAAACTGGTAGCCCCTGCGATGAGGTGGCGACTTGTTCAGGGTGTACACTGCTTTCCGCCCGATTGTAGCTGAGATAGGCTCCAGCGACCCCAATGCGAATAAGCGGTAGCAAATGGATGGATGGAAACTGGTAGCCCTTCGCATTAATCAGTACCCAAGAAGTAGCTCTTGGTTTCAAAAAGGTTGGTGACCCCTGATCTAAAGGGGAGGCTTATTGTGCCACACCTATGAAAACCCAGTAATTATCTTCAAGATTCAAGATGCTTTATTATTGTCCATTTTTTAAGAACTGAAATTTCATTTTCTTAACGCACTATGTTCCGGTCTGAGACCTAGGTTGTATATCAAGGAAAACCAAGCACTTTGGCGATGAATGCAAGGAAAAACTCTCCAAGAAAGAAACCTCAAACAGACCCAAGACTCGGCCTCAACTCTGCTGCCACATATACACAGTTGAAGGGTATTCAAAATATGGTTTCGGGACAACAATGATTTGGTATGGTAAAGTGAAGTATTTCTCTACAAAGTGATTTGAAGGGGAACATTATCACCAGACCTATGTAAGCGTCAATATATACCTTGATGTTGCAGAAAAAAGACCATATATTTTTTTAACCGATTTCCGAACTCTAAACGGGTGAATTTTGGCAAATTAAACGCCTTTCTATTATTCGCTCTCGGAGCGATGATGTCACAACGTGACGTCACATCGGGAAGCAATCCGCCATTTTCTCAAACACCGAGTCAAATCAGCTCTGTTATTTTCCGTTTTTACGACTGTTTTCTGTACCTTGGAGACATCATGCCTCGTCGGTGTGTTGTCGGAGGGTGTAACAACACGAACAGGGACGGATTCAAGTTGCACCAGTGGCCCAAAGATGCGAAAGTGGCAAGAAATTGGACGTTACCGACGAAAGCTATGCTACGACAGAGATGGCAAGAATGTGTGGATATCCTGCGACACTCAAAGCAGATGCATTTCCAACGATAAAGTCAAAGAAATCTGCCGCCAGACCCCCATTGAATCTGCCGGAGTGTGTGAGCAATTCAGGGACAAAGGACCTCGGTAGCACGGCAAGCAATGGCGGCAGTTTGTTCCCGCAGACGAGCGAGCTAAACCCCCTGGATGTCTTGGCTCACACCGTCCCTTATGCCACCGAAGATGATCAAGAGAAGAATATCGACCCTAGCTTCCCTGGCCTGCTGACATCAACTCCAAAACTGGACAGATCAGCTTTCAGGAAAAGAGAGCGGATGAGGGTATGTCTACAGAATATATTAATTGATGAAAACTGGGCTGTCTGCACTCTCAAAGTGCATGTTGTTGCCAAATGTATTTCATATGCTGTAAACCTAGTTCATAGTTGTTAGTTTCCTTTAATGCCAAACAAACACATACCAATCGTTGGTTAGAAGGCGATCGCCGAATTCGTCCTCGCTTTCACCCGTGTCGCTGGCTGTCATGTCGTTTTCGTCGGTTTCGCTTGCATACGGTTCAAACCGATATGGCTCAATAGTTTCAGTTTCTTCTTCAATTTCGTTTTCGCTACCTGCCTCCACACTACAACCATCCGTTTCAATACATGCGTAATCTGTTGAAACGCTTAAGCCGCTGAAATCCGAGTCTGAATCCGAGCTAATGTCGCTATTCCTTGCTGTTCTATCCGCCATGTTTGTTTGTATTGGCATCACTATGTGACGTCACAGGAAAATGGACGGGTGTATATAACGATGGTTAAAATCAGGCACTTTGAAGCTTTTTTTAGGGATATTGCGTGATGGGTAAAATTTTGAAAAAAACTTCGAAAAATAAAATAAGCCACTGGGAACTGATTTTTAATGGTTTTAACCCTTCTGAAATTGTGATGATGTTCCCCTTTAACTTACTCCTGGCCTGGCACGCATTTTACAGCAGTTTCCTTGAATGGGGGGAATTCCTGCAAACAACAACAGATTGTTTACAGGAATTCCTGTAACATTATGACTGCAAGTCATACTGTTCAGGCACCTGGCCCCCTGTTGTAATATTTTGACTTTTTAAGATGAAATACCATTGGATGAAGTAAAGCAAACTGATACATGGCTGAAGGAATTTGACAACTTGATTGAACATTTCTATAAGATTTACCGCGACCGCTTTCTATTTTCTGTAAGAGACATAAAAGAAAATCACTGCATTTCCACCTTTCGCCGACTTGAAGAAAATATATCCACTTCCTTGGGTACACACTTTGACTGCAGTGTATTTACAGCTTGTGTACTAGCTTTAGGGAAGGAAGAGGGTGGTGGAGCTGTGTTCTGCTGAGCTCTGAAAGCCTCCTTTGCACTTTGCGTGGCCTTTGGATACAGCCAGGAAATGGATGTTGTCATATATCTCAGGATTGTTCATACGTCCACTTTGGTAAAAGGTCACATGCGTCATGACATATTTTTAAATTGTGGCAATCGGCAGAACAAGACTGCATTGTGCATTCACTGTGTTGTGAAGCGAGAACCAAGCTGTAATCATTTGTAGCTTTACTGGGGAAAAGATGTCAAGACAATTGACCACCATTGTTGTTGCTTTTTTGCCTTCTTGCTTTTCTAACTATAATAATGATGCGGCAGCACTTGAGCATATTTTACATTTTTCAAAAGGAGCGGTTAATGTGCCTTCAAATGCCGTGTTTCATATGAGCACATTAAAGTCTCATAAAAGGCAGAGAATGACATCTGTATGAATTTCTGTGGAAGACATTTGGAAATTGTAGCAGCAGATTTACTGACCTCATGTAGGGAATTTAAATAGCTTTCTTGACCATAATAATGATATTACTACAAGCTAAATGAACGAACACTACTCCAGGGGTGTCCAAACAATTTTATTACTTAATTATTTTTGCTTAACTGCCACATTAAAAAGTATACACAGCCTACATAAAAAGGTTTATTTGTTTGGACAAATTTGAGAGTTCAATTCAGTTGGTCCACAATGCAGCAAGTCTCATTACTTAGTCCCCTGTCTATATTGTCACTCCACTGCCACTCCTCTTGTCTTTTTTTTTTTTTTTTGAATAGGTGGATGACATCCTTGGCGAGGAGAGCGACAACGAGAGTGAGGGACGAGGGAAAGAGAAAGCTGGTAATGAGGAAGTAGAGGAAGAACAGCGGCAAGGAGCTGGACCCCTAACAGGAGGAAGAGGAGGAGGTCCTCAGGAGATGACACTGGATGAACAGGTCCAAGCGACATCCAGTGGGACTACCGTGTCAAGGTGAGACCCACAGCCCATTCATATTATTATTCTACAGTGAAAATGGTTCAATACAGTGACGTGCGGTGAGGTTGGTGGCTGGTGAGGCACTGACTTCATCACAGTCAGATTTACAAACATATGAACCCTAAAGAGTATCTTATTCACCATTTGATTGGCAGCAGTTAAAGGGTTATGTTTAAAAGCTCATACCAGCATTCTTCCCTGCTTGGCACTCAGCATCAAGGGTTGGAATTGGGGGTTAAATCACCAAAAATGATTCCCGGGCTGCCCACTGCTCCCCTCACCTCCCAGGGGGTGATCAAGGGATGGGTCAAATGCAGAGGACAAATTTCACCACACCTAGTGTGTGTGTGACAATCATTGGTACTTTAACTTAACTTTAACTTTACACATACAATCTGTAGCACACAAAAAAGCACATTTAATAAAAAAAAACGTTATTATGGTCTTACCTTTACTTATAAGTGCGGGAACAGTGGTGTTCGTGTTGGAGGAGTTGTGAATGAATGAAATATGAAATCCGTGCTGCAGTCTGCAGGTGTACCTAATGTTGTGGCCCTGCGGTCGTTCGCGGCTCCTCCAACGCGAGCATTGTTGTTTTTGCACTTTTTGGCTTCTTGTTGAGTGATTTTTTATGAGTGGGTTCGGTCTTGCACGTGGAGGGTTTGGGTGTGGGCTTTGGTTGGTGTGGCGCTCCCGTCGGGGGGTGCATTAACCGGCACAAGGAGGCGGGATTACGCGAGCCTCAGCCAGTGCGTCTTCGCAGCCGTTTTAAAGTTAAAGTTAAAGTACCAATGATCGTCACACACACACTGGGTGTGGCGAAATTATTCTCTGCATTTGACCCATCACCCTTGATCACCCCCTGGGAGGTGAGGGGAGCAGTGGGCAGCAGCGGTGGCCGCGCCCGGGAATCATTTTGGTGATTTAACCCCCAATTCCAACCCTTGATGCTGAGTGCCAAGCAGGGAGGTAATGGGTCCCATTTTTATAGTCTTTGGTATGACTCGGCCGGGATTTGAACTCACAACCTACCGATCTCAGGACGGACACTCTAACCACTAGGCCACTGAGTAGGTTGAGTAGTATGATCGCTCAGCACAAGAAATACGTTACACACATACAGTTGTTGACAAAATACACTGTACATTATATACCTCAGCTAACTAAACTATGGAAATGTATAATATAATTCATATAGTAATACGGTCTCACTGCACAGCAGGACAGCAGTTAGCCGAGTCCGCAATCCATGGTGAGGCACAACTGAGTGACGTGCCTCAACTGGCTGCTGATCACCGCACCGTCTCTTCTCAGTATTTGAACGGCAAATGTGAAAATTCAGCGATTTTGAATAAAAATAATCTAAAACTGGTGAAGTTAAATGGAAAATAACTTTATAGTATAATCACTGGATACATATAACAATTTAATTAATTTGTTTTCTTTTTACATTTTTTTTCTGTCCATGATGGCAGGTGGGGCGGGGCCTCACCTGCCTCTAGTGACTGCACGTCACTGGTTCAATATAAGCGGTCTCACTCTTTCAAATACAGTCAAGTAACATATTCTGTCATACAGAATGGACCCACATATAAAACAGTGTTCATTGTCCCATCTTATATTTAGGGTCTCGAGATGTAGACATACAAATGACTTCAAACTAGTCTGAAGGCTGGAACATTTTGCAGCACCACTGAAATTGTAGTGCAGAAACATGCATTACTTGTATTGCCTGATGCGTCACATTGTTGCGCTTTACAGAAGAATCCTTTAATCCCAGCCAAACTTGAGACCTTAAATGCTAATCTTAGCCAATCTCAGGAGTGAAAAACTGCACTGACTCAGATGTAAGAGTATTTTTTCACAAGACAAAGATGTCTCAAAAACTCAAGGTTGTCTTACATTCTGGGTCTGTTTCATGACATCTTCCAAAATGATTCTGAGCTTTTCTTCTTGTCACTTACGCCAGCGACCCTGAGAGCGGCAGTTGAAATGAAGTTTCCCACAAGTTGGGAAAGTTATCAAACTACAGAAAATTAGTTATGATGCTAATAATGGTGATTCATGAATTAATGATCCAAGAACTGTTAAGCAGTTAGGAAATATACAAAATAAAACACTGTTTCCCCCCCTCCATACTATATAAACATCTTAGATTTTTCCGAAAGTATGCCTAATTTAAAGCGTTGTCTTGGTCAGTACGGTAATTTATTTGTACACACTAACATCATTTTGACACAAGTGAGTTAAATTGTATGATTGGATTGCTATGATATGCTGTGACGTATTTATTTCCTTAGCATTGGCACTAGAGATGTTCGATAATGGCTTTTTTGCCGATATTGTCCAACTCTTAATTACCGATTCCAATATCAACCGATACCGATATATACAGTCGTGGAATTAACACATTATTATGCCTAATTTTGTTGTGATGCCCCGCTGGATGCATTAAATAATGTAACAAGGTTTTCCAAAATAAATCAACTGAAGTTATGGAAAAAAATGCCAACATGGCACTGCCATATTTATTATTGAAGTCACAAAGTGCATTCTTTTTTTTAACATGCCTCAAAACAGCAGCTTGGAATTTGGGACATGCTGTCCCTGAGAGAGCATGAGGAGGTTGAGGTGGGCGGGGTTGGGGGTACAGGGGGTGTATATTGTAGCGTCCCGGAAGAGTTAGTGCTGCAAGGGGTTCTGGGTATTTGTTCTGTTGTGTTTGTGTTGTGTGACAGTGCGGATGTTCTCCTGCAATGTGTTTGTCATTCTTGTTTGGTGTGGGTTCACAGTGGGGCACATATTTGTAACAGTGTTAAAGTTGTTTATACGGCCACCCTCAGTGTGACCTGTATGGCTATTGACCAAGTATGCGTTGCATTCACTTGTGTGTGTGTGAAAAGCCGTAGATATTATGTGATTGGGCCGGCACGCAAAGGCAGTGTTTTAAAAAGTCATACATTTTACTTTTTGAAACCGATACCGATAATTTCCGATATTGCATTTTAAAGCATTTATCGGCTGATAATATCGGCAGTCCGATATTATCGGACATCTCTAAATGGCACCCATTAGGGTAGTTGCATTTTCTTGAAACAGTAAATAATACATATTTCATTCAGGTTTTGTAATTGGAAAGAATGCGAAATGTGTATCAAAAATCCTTTACGAGTCATTCGCCACTTTGCCGTTGCTACCATTTTGAAAAACTCGCCACTTAGGTTGTCGGTTTCTCACCAGGCTGGAAGCAGGCAGAGTGGTCTGCTGCCATGGAGACATATCTAAAACAGAGAAAACCGTTGTGAGCAGGAGTCTTACTTTCTTCTGAAGGAGACTGAGATTGCAGTTTATTTCCAATCCTCATGTCTCTTATATGCCTCATAATTATTTTATGCTGTTTATTTTTTCAGACTCGAGTTCTAGGGCTCTTGTTTTCAATCAAAACCTCCATTAATTCCGCTGTTACTCCTGAGCAAGGTGGATTAGTAGTTGTCTATTCAGGTTCTCAGCACCAAAACAGACATGCATCTGTTGCTAAGATACCGCAGTGATGCAGGTTTCCTCGCCTGGTTCTTACCCGTTCCGGATGATGACAATAATGTTGCTGTCTGCCCTTTGCCAGCCCAAATGCGCTGTTTTTTAAAGGGCATTGATGTCGGTCATTGTACACAAATCTCCGCTGCCTCATTGCAAGTCCCGGAAATCGTTCTGCAATATTAGCTTCATTAAATTTTTCGCAAGAGAATAACCTTTGAGTGATTACGCTGATTCCAACTGGTGATTATTTTCAGCACATTATCTTGACTATCATCCCCAAGTGTTGGCAGGCCGGTTCATTTTAAGTGTAAAAATCTGGCAGATAGTCGTTTCAATCTCTCCAACTTTGAAGCATATTATATTATTATTTTTTTGACTCTCGGGACTCTGCGGTGGAGCAGCTCATCCGTTCTGAGGCTGGTTTAATTGATGTGTCTAAAAAGTAGTTGGCACGGCGTGATCAAGCAGCCCGAGTGGATTGTTCATGACAGGCAAATAAAAACAGCCAGTACTTTGGGGAACCATGCAGAATACTCTTTAATGTACTCTAACCTACTCAGTGGCCTAGTGGTTAGAGTGTCCGCCCTAAAAGTGAGTTCAAACCCCGGCCGAGTCACACCAAAGACTATAAAAATGGGACCCATTACCTCCCTGCTTGGCACTCGGCATCAAGGGTTGGAATTGGGGGTTAAATCACCAAAAATGATTCCGGGCGCGGCACCGCTGCTGCCCACTGCTCCCCTCAGCCCCCAGGGGTCTGCAAGAAATGAAATCTACGTAAGATTAAATATCTAAAAAAAGGGCGATATTTGCTTATTTTCTGTCTGATAAGATAATTCTTCTCACTAAGCAGATTTTATGTTAGTGTTTTAATTGTTTTAAGGGTTAAAAATGATCTCAGTAAGATATTACAGCTTGTTGCTGAGATTTGATGACCTATGTTGAGTAAAACATGCTTGAAACTAGAATATCAACTGTTGCAAAGCGGTGTCATCAACACTCACAAGTATAAAACTACTTTTTTAAAGTAATAATTTCTTCAAGCATGAAAAAAAAAAATCATGACTTTGACACAATTGTGTCTCATATTAAAACAGATGACAGCCAAATGGACTTTGCTGTTTTATTTTCAATGAAACAATAGAAAATACATACTCATATAGTATTACAGTTGTTATTAGTGGGAATATACTTATTTTAAGTAATTTTTGGGTTCATTGAGGTTAGCTAATTTTAATTGTTTTGGAAAGTCTTGACAAGCCAAATTTTCTTGTTCTATTGGCAGATAATTTTGCTTAGTTCAAATAAAATACCCCTAATTTTTGTATTTTATTTTTTGTATTGTTTTTGAACACTGACTTTTTGCAGTGTACTTTAACTTTTTAACTTAACCAAGGATAAACTCTTCCATTACTGTCCCTTCCAGTTGAATATAAAACGTCCAGACACATTGTTGAACTGGAATTTCATTCAAATCTGAACCCTTAACATTGATTTATCATGTAAATTACATATATCCGTTTGTTTTTCATGTTGTATACAGTAAACCAGGGGTCGGGATACCTTTGTGACTCGAGAGCCATGAAAGCAAAATATTTGGAAATGTATTTCTGTGAGAGCCATATAATATATTTTAAGACTGAATTAACCTAAATGTGAGTATAATAAGCCTCTAAATGTATTATTTTAAATAATGTTGTTATAATACTCACCATTAATGCGACTTCTGGTGCTGCACGGATTTGTAGTCTGGTTGGTACTTGGTGAGGTTAAGCTTCATGCAGGCGTTGAGGCTTTCATCCGTTAAACGTGATCATCGTAGGTTGGACTTGATGTTTTTAAGATGTGAAAATGACTGCTCGCATGAATACGTAGATCCAAACATGGTACAAACCCCGTTTCCATATGAGTTGGGAAATTGTGTTGGATGTAAATATAAACGGAATACAATGATTTGCAAATCATTTTCAACCCATATTCAGTTGAATATGCTACAAAGACAACATATTTGATGTTCAAACTGATAAACTTTTTTTTTTTTTTGCAAATAATCATTAACTTTAGAATTTGATGCCAGCAACACGTGACAAAGAAGTTGGGAAAGGTGGCAATAAATACTGATAAAGTTGAGGAATGCTCATCAAACACTTATTTGGAACATCCCACAGGTGAACAGGCTAATTGGGAACAGGTGGGTGCCATGATTGGGTATAAAAGTAGATTCCATGAAATGCTCAGTCATTCACAAACAAGGATGGGGCGAGGGTCACCACTTTGTCAACAAATGCGTGAGCAAATTGTTGAACAGTTTCAGAAAAACCTTTCTCAGCCAGCTATTGCAAGGAACTTAGGGATTTCACCATCTACGGTCCGTAATATCATCAAAGAGTTTAGAGAATCTGGAGAAATCACTGCACGTAAGCAGCTAAGCCCGTGACCTTCGATACCTCAGGCTGTACTGCATCAACAAGCGACATCAGTGTGTAAAGGATATCACCACATGGGCTCAGGAACACTTCAGAAACCCACTGTCAGTAACTACAGTTGGTCGCTACATCTGTAAGTGCAAGTTAAAACTCTCCTATGCAAGGCGAAAACCGTCTATCAACAACACCCAGAAACGCCGTCGGCTTCGCTGGGCCTGAGCTCATCTAAGATGGACTGATACAACGTGGAAAAGTGTTCTGTGGTCTGACGAGTCCACATTTCAAATTGTTTTTGGAAACTGTGGACGTCGTGTCCTCCGGACCAAAGAGGAAAAGAACCATCCGGATTGTTATAGGCGCAAAGTTGAAAAGCCAGCATCTGTGATGGTATGGGGGTGTATTAGTGCCCAAGACATGGGTAACTTACACATCTGTGAAGGCGCCATTAATGCTGAAAGGTACATACAGGTTTTGGAGCAACATATGTTGCCATCCAAGCAACGTTACCATGGACGCCCCTGCTTATTGGCCTAAAATACCACAACGGAGACCCCCGGACTGTTGAACAACTTAAACTGTACATCAAGCAAGAATGGGAAAGAATTCCACCTGAGAAGCTTAAAAAATGTGTCTCCTCAGTTCCCAAACGTTTACTGAGTTTAAAAGGAAAGGCCATTCTTCTTCTTTTCGTGTCTTTGAAGCATGTGGTTATATGACAGTTTACCATTTCTTTACACAGTCTTTTGCATTGTCGTTGAACTCTGCGAGATCTTTTAAGCTGCACTGGTTGGGTAGCAGAGGCCATGTAACACAGTGGTGAACATGCCCTTTCCTTTGTCACGTGTTGCAGCCATGAAATTATAAGTTAATTATTATTTGCAAAAAAAAAAAAAAGGTTTAGGAGTTTGAACATCAAATATGTTGTCTTTGTAGTGCATTCAATTGAATATGGGTTGAAAAGAATTTGCAAATCATTGTATTCCGTTTATATTTACATCTAACACAATTTCCCAACTCATATGGAAACGGAGTTTGTACATCCAGCATGAACGTTTTAGGATACTCGCCATCTGTGAATGGTTTTCCGTTCCTCACTGGATCCAGCAAAACTAGCGTAATTATAGTCACCTTGCCGGGTCCATACGCGGATGCTGGCTCGCTTGCACCCTGCTCAGTAGCTCTCGGCACGCTTTCTTCCTGCTATCTCCTGCAGGGTATTTTGATGCAAAGGTAGCATGGCGTGTGTTGAAGTGCCGCTTTACATTCGACTGTTTCATCGATGCAATTTTGTCATTGCAAATTAGACACACTGCAGAACCTGCTCTCTCCACAAAGGCGAATTCTTCGGTCCATTCGTCCTGAAATGTACGATACTCCTCATCTTTTTTTTCTTTTTGCCATCTTCTTCGTCGAAGGGTTAGCTTTGAGCTAATGACCGCACATACTGATTCAAAAGGGGGCGTATACCTGTTTACCCAGCAACGCCCAACGTAGGCTATTATCATCCAATTAAAATAATGGACAATTGCTCCTGCAGCCAACTGCAGCCCTGAACAAGACATGAGCAGTGGAAAATCGATGGATGGATTAAAACAAGCGATAATATTTTGTTTTATCTGAAAAGCCGAAATCCGCGAGCCAGATGCAATCATCAAAAGAGCCACACCTGGCTCGCGAGCCATAGGTTCCCGACCCCTGCAGTAAACCTTAAAAACTCTAACACACTTCCTTGTGGGATCCCCAATTGCAGGAAATGATATAACTCCTCGTTTTTTAACATTCTCATTGGTCACCAATTGTAAAAGAAAACTAACCACTGTAATATTAACTCCTTAAAACAAATAATAATGCACCGTTTTTTGACAATTTTTTTTAAACGTAAGCTTAAAAGGAAGCTAACCACTGTAAGACTACATTTGATACAGTCAGTAATCAGCTAGTCAACAGCTAACACTAGCAGCTAATTGTAAATGGTCTGTATTTATATAGTGCTTTCAAACACACACAGACTCACTGATGGCGGAAGCTGCAATGCAAGGCGCTAACCACGACCCATCAGGAGCAAGGTTCTTGCCCAAGGACAAAACGGTCGAACACGGCCCTAATGTTAGCGGTTGACCTTAAAAAGGTCAAATTTTCTTTCGACATTTAAAATACGTCCTTGTGGTCTACATAACATGTAATGGTGTTTTTTTTTTGGTCAAAATAGTTGTAGATTTTAGCGCTTCCATATGAAGTCTACTGACAGACATGAGTTAGAACGATATGGTACCTTTGGACGGCGTGGCGCAGTGGAAGAATGGCCGTGCGCCACCCGAGGGTCCCTGGTTCAATCCCCACCTAGTACCAACCTCGTCATGTCCGTTGTGTCCTGAGCAAGACACTTCACCCTTGCTCCTGATGGGTGCTGGTTAGCGCCTTGCATGGCAGCTCCCTCCATCAGTGTGTGAATGTGTGTGTGAATGGGTAAATGTGGAAGTAGTGTCAAAGCGCTTTGAGTACCTTGAAGGTAGAAAAGCGCTATACAAGTACAACCCATTTATCATTTATTATTATTGTATTATTATTAGGGTTGTCCGATAATGGCTTTTTTCCGATATTCCAATATTGTCCAACTCTTTAATTATCGATACCGATATATGCAGTCATGGAATTAACACATTATTATGCCTAATTTGGACAACCAGGTATGGTGAAGATAAGGTACTTTTTTTTAAAATTAATAAAATAAGATAAATAAATTAAAAAACATTTCTTGAATAAAAAAGAAAGTAAAACAATATAAAAACAATTAGATAGAAACTAGTAATTAATGAAAATTATTAAAATTAACTGTTGAATCAAATCAACTTTATTTATAAAGGTTAGTACTATTAGTGGAGCAGCAGCACGCACAATCATGTGTGCTTACGGACTGTATCCCTTGCAGACTGTATTGATATATAATGTAGGAATCAGAATATTAATAACAGAAAGCAACAACCCTTTTGTGTGAATGAGTGTAAATGGGGGAGGATTTTTTTGGGGGTTGGTGCACCAATTGTAAGTGTATTTTGTGTTTTTTATGTTGATTTAATTAAAAAAAAAACGATAATAAAAAAACTGATACCGATAATTTCCGATATTACATTTTAATGCATTTGCATCCTTAATTATTATAATTGTAATTATAATGTAATTTATAATGTAATTGTAATTATAATTGTAATTATTATTATTATTGCACGGCCACACTAGCTGGCATCCATTACACATGTACACTGCACTTTGTTGTGTTCTGTTGTTGTAACAGGTTTAAAAGAAAGTTTATGAACTGTTACGTTTACGACGCCACACTATTTTTCCCTAAAGATGTGCTTCTTAATTATTTTCCGTTACACGCCCTCCCACCCCACAAAGAAGAAAACATTTTGCACTGCCGCGACTATAAATAGTATCATTTGTCTATAAAATTGTTATAAGTACACCTGTGTGTAACATTCATTCCTTATTAACATTGAAGAAAAATAATGAAATCTAGATCAATTTACAACAAATAATATAACTTTATTAACATTGTGTTTTAGTCTGCAACAGAAAAGATTTAAAGTGCATCACTTTGCTTGATATATAAAACAAGTGTCCTTATTTAAAGGCCTACTGAAATGTGATTTTCTTATTTAAACGGGGATAGCAGGTCCATTCTATGTGTCATACTTGATCATTTCGCGATATTGCCATATTTTTGCTGAAAGGATTTAGTAGAGAACATCGACGATAATGTTCGCAACTTTTGGTCGCTGATAAAAAAGCCTTGCCTGTACCGGAAGTAGCAGACGATATGTGCGTGATGTCACAGGTTGTGGAGCTCCTCACATCCGCACATTGTTTACAATCATGGCCACCAGCAGCGAGAGCGATTCGGACCGAGAAAGCGACGATTTCCCCATTAATTTGAGTGAGGATGAAAGATTCGTGGATGAGGAAAGTGAGAGTGAAGGACTAGAGGGCAGTGGGAGCAATTCAGATAGAGAAGATGCTGTGAGAGGCAGGTGGGACCTGATATTCAGCTGGGAATGACTAAAGCAGTAAATAAACACAAGACATATATATACTCTATTAGCCACAACACAACCAGGCTTATATTTAATATGCCACAAATTAATCCCGCATAACAAACACCTCCCCCCTCCCGTCCATATAATCCGCCAATACAACTCAAACACCTGCACAACACACTCAATCCCACAGCCCAAAGTACCGTTCACCTCCCCAAAGTTCATACAGCACATATATTTCCCCAAAGTCCCCAAAGTTACGTACGTGACATGCACATAGCGGCACGCACGTACGGGCAAGCGATCAAATGTTTGGAAGCCACAGCTGCATGCGTACTCACGGTACCGCGTCTGCGTATCCAACTCAAAGTCCTCCTGGTAAAAGTCTCTGTTGTCCCAGTTCTCCACAGGCCAATGGTAAAGCTTGACTGTCATCTTTCGGGAATGTAAACAATGAAACACCGGCTGTGTTATCTGGCACAACAGTCAAGGGGTGCATTCTATGGCGGGGGTGCGTTTTCCGGCACAACACCTGCCGCAATACACCGCTACCCACCTACAGCTTTCTTCTTTGCTGTCTCCATTGTTCATTGAACAAATTGCAAAAGATTCACCAACACAGATGTCCAGAATACTGTGGAATTTTGCGATGAAAACAGACGACTTAATAGCTGGCCACCATGCTGTCCCAAAATGTCCTCTACAATCCGTGACGTCACGCGCAGGCGTCATCATACCGAGACGTTTTTAGCAGGATATTTCGTGCGAAATTTAAAATTGCACTTTAGTAAGCTAACCCGGCCGTATTGGCATGTGTTGCAATGTTAAGATGTCATTGATATATAAACTATCAGACTGCGTGGTCGGTAGTAGTGGGTTTCAGTAGGCCTTTAAACTACAAACACTTTGACCGAGTTAAACCATTTGATACTGAAAAATTTAATTCGATAAACCCAATAATACATTTAAATTGATCAGCAACATTAAGTCAGAAGCACAATATTTAAAATACTTTAACTTGCACAACAAATATGAATAAAACAATTTATGCAGATTTTTTATTTTTTAATCAAAATGATGAGGTCAGAATTAATGGATACAATGAGCACGTTTTGTAGTGCACTGCTCTTGGAAGTCGGTTTTCTGAGCAGAGGATGTCGTTGTGGCCCTTTGAGACATTTGTGATTAAGGGCTATATAAGTAAGCTTTGGTTGATTGTATTAGAAATGGCTATAGTGAAGGGGGCATGGAGCAAAAGATGAAGCTTGTTGACTACACCGTCGGATTACAATGGCGGACTCGCGCAAAGCGCTTTAGGTACACTTTACCATATATGGTGATATACGCTAACGTCACAATTTGGGAAAATGTCAATAATGGGGCTAATTACAAACGGCTCGTTTTGAGGAAGTATGAAGGAAGGCAAGATTGTTTTATTAATATCGGCATCATATTAAGATTTCAAATTTTCGGGACTTACGCAGATCCCAAATACACAAAAACAGGTGCCAATAGGTAAGAAAAGTTGGTTTCACATATTAGGTCCACTTTAAAACAAGTAACCATGCACCTTTTTCGACGACATATTTAAATGAAAGCGTAAACGGAAGTTAACTACTGAAGGACCACATTTGATACAATCACTAATTAGCTAGTCAGCAGCTAATACCGTATTTTTTGGACTATAAGTCGCAGTTTTTTTTCATAGTTTGGCCATTCTCCAGTGCGACTTATGTATGTTTTTTTCCTTTTTTATCATCCATTTTCGGCAGGTGCGACTTATACTCTGGTGCGACTTATACTCCGAAAAATACGGTACTAGCATCCATACATTTTCCACCGCTTGTCCCTCTCAGGTCGCCGGGGTGCTGGAGCCTATCCCAGCTGCATTCGGGCGGAAGCAGCTAATGCTAATGTTAAAAGCCTAAAAAAAACCAAACAAGTTATTTCTTGGATGGTAACGACATTTGGCTCCAGAGAGGTATTTAAGGATTTGAGGTCATACATCAAAAGTGAGGGCTGTTAAGATGTCAAGGTATCACTGTAAAATTCACAACCATAATTGGAGCCACTCGTTGCTCCAACGCCTCCGCCGTTATGAGCTGTTGTCTTGTTGCATTTCCTCTCTCTGTGGACACATTCATTCTGCTGTGGATTTCATTTTTGATACGGGGTGTGAAACTTGACGCTTGGTCCAAGCCGAGTGAAGTTGACAGTGGGGGCTGCTGCGGTGGTATTAGGGTTGTTAGGGCCGTGGCTCAGGTTGTCAGACGGCCATGTGTGAAATTCGAAAATGTGTTTCATCTCGTTTTTTCCTTGTAAGTGAAGTTAGTCCGCTGGCTTGATTGGGTTGTGTCTTTGGTGTGATGGATGTGTGAGTCAGTCTTTTAAAACTCCATCAGCCTGAAATTAAATATATTAAATATTAATCATATTTATGGCTTTTTGAAGGCCTGTATTTTTACATAACTTGTTTTTTTGTTGTTGAAAAAAACAAAAATGGTTTACATGGGTACCTTTTGAGGCGTATTTGCCTTGAGTATAATTATTTTGTTATTATTGTTAAGCCCTAAGTGTCCTGACTTTTTTTTTACTAGAAATTTTCAGCTTCCTGAAACACATATTTAAAAAAAAATATAGAATATTGTTCCACTTAAAACAATTAAAATACATATTTGGAAAAAACTTTAGCCTGAAATATATATCAAATGAATCACTATGGACTGGACTCTCATTATTATGTTAGATCCACTATGGACTGGACTTTCATAATATTATGCTCGATCCACTCGACGTCCATTGCACCGGTCGCCCTAGAGAGGGGGGAGGGGGTCACCCACATCTGCGGCCCTCTCCAAGGTTTCTCATTGTCATCCCACTGGGTTGAGTTTTTCCTTGCCCTGATGTGGGATCTGAACCGTGGATGTTCAGCCCTTTGAGACACTTGTGATTTAGAGCTATATAAATAAACATTGATTGATTGTTTGAAATACTAATACATTTTCCATGGATATCTCTACTCCAATGTTTTATTAATCAAAACCCACCTGAAATATACAGTAGGAAGGGGATTTATATGGCCCTATTCGTCACGGTTTACCTGACACCTGAAATGTGACAAATTTGGGACGTGCACAATCTACTTTAGTCACCAGATGGCAGTAGAGTGTTGAACATCCTAAAGTGTGTTTTGTGGCAATTCCAACTTTAACCACATTGTCACTTGCGTTTTCCATCCTTTTTTAATTTTTTTAAATTAAAAAAAATTTTTTTTTTAAGCAGACTGCATTGGAAAATGATTAGCCTCCCCTCCTCCTATCACGTGAGGTCCACCCAGGAATGTGGCCATAGGAATCCCTTCCCTACTGTATATCAAATGCTTATACTTTTCCATGGGTATCTCGACTCCAAAATGTTCCATAGATATGAATTTTAGTGGGAATCTTTGCCCTACAATTGGCCATGCTAATTTGAGTTAGCTTATCTGTGAGCTAGTCCATTGTACTTTAGCATTAAGCTAGTGGCGTTAGTGCTCAACCTTCATCCTGCACAATTGTATTGCTTTTTTCAGTTTATTCCAAATTATATTAATAATATAACATGATTCCTACATGCATGTGCACTTCATGTTTATATATAATTGTCAGGTTCAAACACTGATGACATCTATTAAACAAGACAAGAAGCAAAGAATTAAACAGAGACAGAATTCAATTTGGCTCAATTTGAGGAGAAACGTCTGGACACTGTACACCTGCACAGTGTCTCAACACACTGTGGCGAAAGATTGTACGCCTCCTCCTTTATTTGGACCTTCCCTGACCACATGGCAACAGCTGCTTCCAAAGGGACGGGGTCGTAAACAGCCATCGCCTTTGATTACAAAACAGTTCTAAAGAAAAGGTCGGTTGAAAAAAAGAGGTCGTAAAAGAGTTCAAAAAGAGGTTCATAAAAGAGTTAAAAAAAAGAGGTCATATAAGAGTTCCAACAGAGGTTCGTAAAAGAGTTAAAAAAAGCGGTGTCTGGAGGGGAGTCAGGCCCTGCTTTCTCTCCGCTTTGTAGTTCTTGGGTCACGACAATATCTTTCTGTTGATTACAATACATGAAAGAAACAGAACACCTTCATGTTGCTTTCCATCCTACACAGTGGAGTTTTACAAGCCTTCTTCTTGGTAGGTTCAAAGACATGTTTTTGCTTCTCGCTGGGAACTCATTGAAACACAAACTTTTGTGATAACTTCATACAATTATTCTAACAATAATGTACTTTCTTTCTATGTGAGTATTTATTATATTAATGTAATGGATCTATATTTAATGTAATTGGATACAAAGAGTATGTGAAAGTTTAAATCTCACCTTGATTACTTTTGTTACGACAGACTTAAAGTTTTGTAATCAATCAGAAATATCAAGCATTTAAAATGCGTCAAACATGTAAGTGTAAAGAGAGTGTTTTGCATTTTCCTCATCATGCATTATATTGGATTTAAATGGGTGTACTTTTTCATGGTGCGTGGTAGGTAGGGCTGCAACAACTAATCGATTAAATCGATTAAAATCGATTATAAAAATAGTTGGCGATTAATTTAGTCATCGGTTCGTTGGATCTGTGCTATGCGCATGCGCATGCGCAGAGGCTACTTTTTTAATATATTTTTTTATAAACCTTTATTTATAAACTGCAACATTTACAAACAGCTGAGAAACAATAATCAAAATAAGTATGGTGCCAGTATGCTGTTTTTTCCCCCAATAAAATACTGGAAAGGATAGAAATGTAGTTTGTCTCTTTTATCCGATTATTAATCGATTAATCGAAGTAGGGCAGCACGGTGGGACAGGGGTTAGTGCATGTGCCTCACAATACAAAGGTCCTGAGTAGTCCTGAGTTCAATCCCGGGCTTGGGATCTTTCTGTGTGGAGTTTGCATGTTCTCCCCTTGACTGCGTTGGTTCCCTCCGGGTACTCCGGCTTCCTCCCACCTCCATAGACATGCACCTGGGGATAGGTTGATTGGCAACACTAAATTGGCCCTAGTGTGTGAATGTGAGTGTGAATGTTGTCTGTCTATCTGTGTTGGCCCTGCGATGAGGTGGCGACTTGTCCAGGGTGTACCCCGCCTTCCACCCGAATGCAGCTGAGATAGGCTCCAGCAACCCCCGTGACTCCAAAAGGGACAAGCGGTAGAAAAAATGGATGGATAGATTATCGAAGTAATAATCGACAGATTAATCGATTATCAAATTAGTTGTTAGTTGCAGCCCTAATGCGTGGATATTTAAAGTTCAGTGAACATGTTATGTTATGTGTGATCATGTGTTTTGACATTTTGTGTTGGTTGCTTTTTTGCGCCATGACTAGGGAAGGTTGTTAGGATTGGTTCATATAAGTACATGCTGTGCTATGCTCACCTCAAAGCACAATTCATTGGAATTGACCTGAATTACTCACACTGTCCACAAGATGGCGGCGAAATTGCAGCATTAAAAATAGTCAGATATGTAAAATTAATTTGTAAACACCCACAAGCTAGATTATTTAATAGTTAAAAAGATGACGTCTCGCGAGTCAAATTGAAGACGCTGGCGGGCTGCACTTGGCACGTGGGCCGTAGTTTGGTCACCCCTGTCTTAAGTGTTGAGTACATCAGCAAGGATTGTTTTCATAAAATGAGACTACGATGTTCTTGAGTGGTCTGTCGTGTAGCAGTTACCCCTTATTGCTACCTGCCTTATTGCAATGATGGATGCTTATTCTTAGTAATACATTTGTAGTAACAGAAACATGAGGACAATTTTTGAATAATAGCTTAAGCGTGACCACTTTGTGTCAGCTGATGTTTGCTTTAGGCAGACGTGCCTCTGTTGTTAAACTAAGTGAACACTTCACAGTGTGAAATGCATTGCACCTCGGGCAATCTTTAACAGATTGTGAGCAGTGTTGTCATAAGTGATGATCCAGCAGTATTAGTTGTAGTGCGTTGGATGAATTATTGAAGGTACACATAGGGAATTAATAACCTTACACGCATTCACGCATTGACATAAGTCTGCCACGTATTTCCCCCCGACCTACTTGTGAGCTGTTTTAGATTCACAATCTAGACATTTCTTCAGTTATACAATATTTGCTCTGTGCAGAAGTGCAGCCTATTTTCCCTGGAAAAGCGTTTCCCAGTATACAGTACGTCCTTGTGGAGATTCAGTCTGGGGCTGATGAAACTACTCCTGGTTCCAATTCCTCCTATAGTCATTGTTGCAGTGGTCGGAAGAAAAATCGATTTAATTTTCACAGCTTGTGAATGACTTTCTTATGTGGTGCGAGCTCAAGTCTTTATCTTGACTATACAACTTGATCTAAGAAAGATGGACTACAAAGTGTCCCAAGGTTTTAGGGGGGTGTTAAAGTCAGGATTTTTTAGAGTGGAACATTGTTAAATCAAACTTGATTCGTCAGGGCCCGACGGTTACTGGATCCTCATGATTTAATGGTTGAGATGAAGCCCGATTCGGTAGCCTGGTCTAAGGATCTATTGCTAAAACACCAATCAAAGATCCTCTGTAATAGTGGTCCCCAACCACCGGCCGCGGCCCGGTACCGGTCCGTGGATCAATGGGTACCGGGCCGCACAAGAAATCAAAAAAATAAAATAAATTAAAAAAATATATATATATTTTTATTTTTTATTAAATCAACATAAAAAACACAAGATACACTTACAATTAGTACACCAACCCAAAAAACCTCCCTCCCCCATTTACACTCATTCACACTCATTCGCACAAAAGGGTTGTTTCTTTCTGTTATTAATATTTCTGGTTCCTACATTATACTTCAAAATAGATCAATACAGTCTGCAGGGATACAGTCCGTAAGCACGCATGATTGTATTTTTTTATGACAAAAAATTAAAATTAAAAATAAAATAAAATAAGTCCGTGGGACTAATTTTCAAGCGTTGACCGGTCCGCAGTTACAAAAAGGTTGGGGACCACTGCTCTATAAGACAAGACTGCACTGCTCTTATTAAAGGGGAACATTATCACAATTTCAGAATGGTTAAAACCATTAAAAATCAGTTCCCAGTGGCTTATTATATTTTTCCATGATTTTTTCAAAATTTTACCCATCACGCAATATCCCTAAAAAATGCTTCAAAGTGCCTGATTTTAACCATCGTTATATACACCCGTCCATTTTCCTGTGACGTCACATAGTGAAGCCAACACAAACAAACATGGCGGAAAGAACAGCAAGATATAGCGACATTAGCTCGGATTCAGACTCGGATTTCAGCGGCTTAAGCGATTCAACAGATTACGAATGTATTGAAACGGATGGTTGTAGTGTGGAGGCAGGTAGCGAAAACGAAATAGAAGAAGAAACTGAAGCTATTGAGCCGTATCGGTTTGAACCGTATGCAAGCAAAACCGACGAAAACGACACGACAGCCAGCGACACGGGAGAAAGCGAGGACGAATTCGGCGATCGCCTTCTAACCAACGATTGGTATGTGTTTGTTTGGCATTAAAGGAAACTAACAACTATGAACTAGGTTTACAGGATATGAAATACATTTGGCAACAACATGCACTTTGAGAGTGCAGACAGCCCAATTTTCATCAATTAATATTTTCTGTAGACATACCCTCATCCGCGCTCTTTTCCTGAAAGCTGATGTGTCCAGTTTTGGAGTTGATGTCAGCAGGCCAGGGAAGCTAGGGTCGATATTCTTCTCTTGATCATCTTCGGTGGCAAAAGGGACTGTGTGAGCCAAGACATCCAGGGGGTTTAGCTCGCTTTCTGCTTGCCGTGCTACCGAGGTCCTTTGTCCCTGAATTGCTCACACACTCCGGTAGATTCAATGGGGGTCTGGCGGCAGATTTCTTTGACTTTATCGTTGGAAATGCATCTGCTTTGAGTGTCGCAGGATATCCACACATTCTTGCCATCTCTGTCGTAGCATAGCTTTCGTCGGTAAAGTGTGCGGAACAAACGTCCAATTTCTTGCCACTTTCGCATCTTTGGGCCACTGGTGCAACTTGAATCCGTCCCTGTTCGTGTTGTTACACCCTCCGACAACACACCGATGAGGCATGATGTCTCCAAGGTACGCAAAAAAAACGGAAAATAACAGAGCTGATTTGACTCGGTGTTTGTAATGTGTTTGAGAAAATGGCGGATTGCTTCCCGATGTGATGTCACGTTGTGACGTCATCGCTCCGAGAGCGAATATTAGAAAGGCGTTTAATTCGCAAAAATTCACCCATTTAGAGTTCGGAAATCGGTTAAAAAAATATATGGTCTTTTTTCTGCAACATCAAGGTATATGTTGACGCTTACATAGGTCTGGTGATAATGTTCCCCTTTAAGGACTTACATGAACACTTGTCAAAGATTCTCTGCATGCCCCTGAGAATCAAGTACTTCAAAGATATTTTATTGACAATTCCTCCATATGTGCAAGACATAAGAAAGAATCGAGATGTTTCTCTTTCACCTTTACTTAAAAGCAAATTTCTGGGAGAGAGTGGGTTGCGTCCAAGCACGCCACCAAACAGTCATATTAAAAAAAAAAAGACAAGGAAAATGACACTTCAAGGAGACTACAGACAGACGCCATGTTGTCGCCACTGGACAAAAACGCACACTACTCCTCAGCAAAACAACCAAAGACCAGACTTGGGAAAAAAACTGTCACTGACTTTTTTTTTTTTTTTTAGATATATACTTAATTGAGCTCGAGGGAAACTCAAGACATCCAGTAGCAGTGTGCAAGACATGCAGGACACAAGACATGTCACACATTTTAGAAAAAAAATCACCTTGTTATGCAAAACACAATGTCCACTGCAGAGGCCGCCGGTTCTCAGACATGCTTCAAAAACACTTATCAAAGCCCCTGTATGTAGCAAGGTTGTGGTGGCGCCAATTGCTCCCAGGTTTTGACTTCCATGTGCCAAATTTGGCCCCAACTATGCCAGGTGAATAGCCATGGTCTTCACTAACAATCTAACAATTTGTTTTGCAAAGACTGGCTGAAAAGATGCAAGGCAGAGCAGCATTTGTGGAATAAAGAACCCAAACAAAACCAAACAAATTAGACTGTAGCCAAGCCCGTTGATGATTTGTTGTTTTGTTCCTCAAACTAAACTGCGTTTGGGTTGATAAATATTCATCAGTGGTACACAATGCCTTCTGTGTGACAGGCAGCTATTAAGGCAGCATTCACATGAAAAAGTAAAAAGATTTGGCTAAATACTACCTTCCAGGGAAGTTTATTCACTACGCAATTGTTGGCAGACAATACCTCATTGAACAAATCATCCATGAAATGTACTGCCTCATTTATTTGAATGGGCAAGTAGAACGACAGTAGATCTGTTTCAACAGAAACCACAAGCAGTTTGCTTGATTGTAAATTGGTTTTCTCCCACTTGAATAATATGCTCTACCCGAGTTTAATTGGCCCAAATGCAGTAAATTGCCTTACTTTGCATTGATCACCTCATCAGCCCTCTGGCGGTGTTGGAAGTATAACCTCCATTGAGTTGGCAAGGCCTTGTAAGCAATATTTTCAAAGGACAGACTGCATGTCAGCTCCCAAAAAATTTTGTCAATCTTAAATGCTCCAATTTTAAATATGCATATCACATGTTTACTATATTGTAAATAAGTGTTGAGCCTTTTGGAATCCAATGTTTTGTTTTTTTGGGGGGGAAAAGATGTCCATAAAATAATTTCTTAGGACTATACAGCATATTAAATGTCGAGTTGTCCCGATCGCGATGATAGCCCAGGCGATTTTTACCACAGCTGTTGCAAGTAGCATTGTCAGTGCAGGACGAGAGGAAAATAAATGGCTAGGCATGCTAAACACCAAGCAGGACGACACAAGAAGCCATGCTAACCACTAAAGCTTCAATGTAAAATAGGAGTGATTAGTCCAAATATTTATACTATCGATAACGAGTATAGTATCAGTATATAAACAATTCTAAAATTATTACATCAATATTTTTCTTATTGTTATTATTACAAAATCACGTTTAATGTAATTTGTTGTTATAGTTTACAAACTCAGGGAATAAGTCCCTGGATATAGAAGCGTTTGGGGGCAAACCCAAACGATTTAAATAAGAGTCAATAGTAATTTTTGCTTTTGTTTAGTTATTGTTTACTAGCCGCTTTATTTTGCTTAAAAAAATTGTATGTAAAATTTAATTCCACAAGTTGAATATGTTATTGGATATAAAACAATACTAGCAAATTCCAAATTTTATGAAATAATCTTCATAAAAATGTGTCATTGTGTTTACTTTGGTTACTCGCTTAACAACATTTTCAGTTCCATAAACCATTGTCAAAGTATCCGATCAGCACTCGAAATTAGATCGACTTTGAGGCCAAAAAATCGGACAGGGATATTAGTGCATTATTTTACTGCATGCTTTGACTAGGAAAAAGTAGCACCATCTTGTGGACGAACATTAAAATTGACGGCCATTTGTCCATATAAAATCCTAGCAAATGATTACATTAGTTAAGATACATTTAGGATAAATTATTATATATATACATATATATATATATATATATATATATATATATATATATATATATATATATATATATATATATATATATATATATATATATATATATATATATACATACATACATACATACATACATACATACATACATACATACATACATACATACATACATACATACATATATATATATATATATATATATATATATATATATATATATATATATATATATAATATTGTGTGTGTGAAGTTTTTGTTTCTGCCATTTTAGGATTATTTAAGGCAATGTTTTTAGAAATAAAAATCCTCTGGCTAATGTCATTTAATGATCATCCAACTCAGCCAAAATGGCTTAAAATAAAAACTGGATGGCAGCGAAGGGTTACAAATGTCCATTATGGATATATTCATATTGATTTCCGCTGTTAGGTTGGATTTCCTAATCTTTCTATCATAAGAAACAAGTCTGCATGCGAGGCGTCGTATGTCGTATTCCCCAGACGTGAAATCTTATTGATGGATGGAGAAATAAGCAACGTCATCATATTAAAACGCACTCAAGCACACGCGTGTTCAAATAAAATATGCTGCGGCGCACCGGGGAGAAAAAAAATTCAATTATTCAAATCTGGCAGCTTATCTGACTCCTCTGCGAACAGCAAAACACAAACAGTCGCCTCGGTGTTTGTTCTCCTTTTGATCACTGTGTGCTTTGACCCACATGAAAAATACACAACAAAAATTGAGTCCATCCTGCAGCGTAAATTGGCTCCTCTAACTCCCTCTTCCTGTCTTTGCACGCTATATGGACGACATGTTGTCTTAAGATATTTTCCACCGCTTTTTATCGTTCTCAGTGAATGTAATCAATTGCTTTTCAAAAGGTTTCATATCACTGCTGACTCAGCCGTATGGTACTGATTAGCCAGGACAACACAATGAGTTGTATTTGTCGCCATCACAATCTTTACCATGCTGGTGGTATCCTTTTGTCATGGCTTCCTGTTTTTGTGGTACTTGAGTACATACTTCCAACTAGGGCTGGGTGATATATCGAATATATTCGTTATATCGTGGGGTTGTCTCTGTGCGATGTAGAAAATGACTATTTCGTGAGTATTCGAGTATACGTTCTCACGCAGTTACTTTTAGCTGCGGACATTACACTACAGGCTTTTCTCACTCTTTCTTGTCTCTCCTTCTCACAGTGACATAAAACAAGCACACCTTTACATACTGTCGCACGTGCAACGTCATACACCCTCGCCGAGCAGAGAGGTAGCGGAATGGGTAAAGTTAGCTGTGGCCGGTGGTGCAAGCGGAGCGGTGGGAGTGGTAATACCAGAGAGAGAAGGTGTGAATCTGGTAATAAATGGAGGAAGAAGAATTAATTTACTAAGAAAAACAGCACGGGGTCCATCGTCTGGCGGTAGTTTGACTTCAAGCGGGAAGATGTTGAACAGACAACCGTAATATGTAAAGTATGCGGCAAAAGCGTTGCTACAAAAAGTAGCAGCACTACTAATTTGTGGCATTTGAAAAGTCAGTGCTTGAAACTAGGGCTGGGCGATATGGCCTTTTTTTAATATCTCGATATTTTTAGGCCATATCGCGATACCCGATATATATCTCGATATTTTTGCCTTAGCCTTGAATGAAAACTTGATGCATATAATCACAGCAGTATGATGATTTTATGTGTCTACATTAAAACATCCTTGTTCATACTGCATTAATATATGCTCATTTTAAACTTTCATGCAGAGAGGGAAATCACAACTAAGTCAATTGACCAACGCTGTATTTATTAAACATTTATTAAGCGGTGGCACAAACATTCATGTCATTTCCAAACAGAAAGTGCAAGATTGTCAGAGACATTTTAAAACAACCTATTAGTGCACTTTTGTGCATGACGACAACACTAAATTAAAGTGCACTTTTTGTACAGAACACCACTACAATAGTTTAAAACAAATAAAGTGCACTTTTGTGCATGATGTCACACAAGATATTTCAATAAGTGTCAAATAAAAATGAGCTGCATAATAGGAAATCAAATTGTGTACGTCCTTCGCTATGTGGTAGGTTCCTGCGGACGTTATCTCCTTTTGTTGTTGACGATTTTTTTCATACGGTGTTGATCTGGAAATGTTTGCCTCGGCATTTTGATGGTGTGGGCGTGTGGCACCGAACGGAGATGTTGACATGCGGAGTTTCAAGCACTTTTCATTCTCTAGCAGGTGACTTTTCAAATGATGCTACATATTAGCAGTAATGCTACTTTTTGTAGCAATGCTTTTCCCCCACATTTGACAAATTACGGTTGTCTGTTCAACATATTCCCACTTGAAGCCAAACCACCGCCAGACGATGGACCCCCTGCTATTTTTCTTGGGAATTAATTATTCCTTCATTTGTTACCAGATTCGCACTTTCTTTCTCTCATATTACCGCTCGCACCGCTCCGTTAGCATCACAGCTAACGTTACCCATGCTGCCACCTATCTGCTCCGCGAGGGCGTATACGTATGTGACGTATGATGTGACGTATGTAAGAAGGTGCGCTTGCTGTCTGTGAGAAGGACAGACAAGAAAGAGTGGGAAGAGCCTGTAGTGTAAGGCCCGCAGCTATAAGCAACTGCGTGAGAACGTATACTCGAATATCACGATATAGTAATTTTCTATATCGCACAGAGACAAACCCTCGATATATCGCCCAGCCCTCCTTGAAACTCCGCATGCCAACATCTACGGCCGGTGCCACATCCAACAAAATGACGAATCAACCACCACTGACCCAATTGAGCCTGGCGTCTTCCTTTTCCAGATCAACAAAAAATAGTCAACAACAGAAGGAGATAACGTCCGCAGTAACCTACCACATAGTGAAGGACATACACACTTTGATTTCCAATTATGCAGCTAATTTTTATTTTACATTTGTTGAAATATATTGTGTGACATGCACAAAAGTGCACTTTATTTGTTTTAAACTATTGTAGTGGCGTTCTGTACCAAAAGTGCACTTTAATTTAGTGTTGTTTTGATATGTCATCTTAGTGATATCATGCACAAAATTGCCCTCATAGTAGGGCTGGGGTGATATGGCCTTTTATTAATATCTCAATATTTTTAAGCCATGTCACGATACACGATATATATCTCGATATTTTGCCTTAGCCTTGAATGAACACTTGATGCATATAATCACAGCAGTATGATGATTCTATGTGTCTACATTACAACATTCTTGTTTATACCGCATTAATATATGCTCATTTTAAACTCTCATGCAGAGAGAGAAATCACAACTAAGTCAATTTACCAAAACTGTATTTATTAAACAGTTATTAAGCAGTCGTACAAACATTCATGTCATTTCAAAACAAAAAGTGCAAGATTGTCAGAGAAATTTTAAAACAAGCTATGAGTGCCCTTTTGTGCATGATGTCACTAAGATGACATATCAAAACAACACTAAATTAAAGTGCACTTTTGTACAGAACACCACTACACTACGGGTGACTTCTCAAATGATGCTACAAATTAGCAGTGTTGCTACTTTTTGTAGCAACGCTTTTGCCGCATAATTGTTCAACATACTGTATTCCCGCTTGAAGCCAAACCACCGCCAGACGATGGACCCTGTGCTGTTTTCTTGGGAATTAATTCTTCCTCCATTTGTTACCAGATTTGCACCTTCTCTCTCTCGTATTACCACTCGCAACGCACCGTTAGCATCACAGTTAACGTTACCATGTCGCTACCTCTCTGCTCAGGGGGGGAGGGGGCGTTTGACGTTGCACGCGTGACGTATGTAAGAAGGTGCGCTTGTTTTTCATGTCTTTGTGAGAAGGAGAGACAAGAAAGAGTGGGAAACACATGCAGTGTAATGCCTGCAGCTAAAAGCAACTGTGTGAGAACATATACTCCAATATCACGATACAGTCATTTTCTATATCGCACAGAGACAAACCCGCGATATATCAAGTATATCGATATATCGCCCAGCTCTAACTCATAGCTTGTTTTAAAATGTCTCTGACAATCTTGCACTTTCTGTTTTGGAAATGACATGAATGTTTGTGCCACTGCTTAATAACTGTAATAAATACAGTTTTGGTAAATTGACTTAGTTGTGATTTCTCTCTCTGCATGAAAGTTTAAAATGAGTATGAAGTATGAACAAGGATGTTTTAATGTAGACACATAGAATCATCATACTGCTGTGATTATATGCATCAAGTGTTCATTCAAGGCTAAGGCAAAATATCGAGATATATATCGTGTATCGTGACATGGCTTAAAAATATTGAGATATTAATAAAAGGCCATATCACCCCAGCCCTACTATGAGGGCAATTTTGTGCATGATATCACTAAGATGACATATCAAAACAACACTAAATTAAAGTGCACTTTTGGTACAGAACGCCACTACAATAGTTTAAAACAAATAAAGTGCACTTTTGTGCATGATGTCACACAATATATTTAAATAAATGTAAAATAAAAATTAGCTGCATAAATGGAAATCAAATTGTGTATGTCCTTCACTATGTGGTAGGTTACTGCGGACGTTATCTCCTTCTGTTGACTATTACCCACATATGCGGTCCTCTCCAAGGTTTCTCATAGTCATTCACATCGACGTCCCACTGGGGTGAGTTTTTCCTTGCCCTTATGTGGGCTTTGTACCGAGGATGTCGTTGTGGCTTGTGCAGCCCTTTGAGACACTTGTGATTTAGGGCTATATAAATAAACATTGATTGATTGATTGATATTTTTTGTTGATCTGGAAAAGGAAGACGCCAGGCTCAATTGGGTCAGTGCTGGTTGATTTGTCATTTTGTTGGATGTGGCACCGGCCGTAGATGTTGACATGCGGAGTTTCAAGTAGGGCTGGGCGATATATCGATATACTCGATATATCGCAGGTTTGTCTGTGCGATATAGAAAATTACTATATCGTGATATTCGAGTATACGTGTCTCACGCAGTTGCTTTTAGCTGCGGGCATTACACTACAGGCTGTAATAAATACACTTTTGGTAAATTGACTTAGTTATGATTTCCCAATCTGCATGAAAGTTTAAAAGTAGCATATATTAATGCAGTATGAAGAAGAATGTTTTAATGTAGACACATAGAATCATCATACTGCTGTGATTATATGCATCAAGTGTTAATTCAAAGCTAAGGCAAAATATCGAGATCTATATCGCGTATCGTGACATGGCCTAAAAATATCGAGATATTAATAAAAGGCCATATCGCCCAGCCCTACTTCCAACTGACATTTGATTGCTAGTTAGGCTTCCAGAGCTTTCTAATTAGACGAGCCCAAAGGCTCTATTGTGAGTAATTGTTTTTAAAGATTTTCTGATAGCCTAAAGAGCACTCTACTGGCGTAGCTTCTCCTTTAGTATATGTCAAAATGACTGCATTGGATTCATGAAGCCGGCTGATTAACAGCACTAAGAGGTTGTACTGTAGCCTTGCAAAACTTTTCATGCATAACCTCTATGACAAGACTCACTGCTGCGGATGATAAGTAAATGTCTAACATAGTTAGGGAAACCAAACAAATTTAATTGTGTACTCATAAACACTGTGTTGCTACTAATGAAATATACCAGCTTCAAACCGTACAAAGCCAGCTTTGGTGACTCTCACCAATGATTGTATTTGGACAGTGATGCTCGGAAGGAGTATTAGAGCTTCGTTTTGGTCTTTTAGAGGTTGCCTGGCAGACTACTGAGGGGAAAATGTTGACTTGTCTGCCGCAAATGCTTCACTGCCTGGAGATTGGCTGCTGAGTGCTTTTGTCAGCATCACAATTACAATGTCAGTTATTGCTCGCTATCAGTCTGTTACATTGTCTTCTTGTTTTTGTGTGGAAAATTAAACTGAATAGGCTTTTGGACCTTCAGTCGTGAAATTCTCAAAATACAATATATAGACTTGGTCATTTGTCATTTTTGAATATTGTTTGTGGGTGAGTAATATGGTAGCATTGGTAATTGTACGTCTGAAGAGATGTTACATACTGCAAACATATCTAAACAAGAATGAATATCTGAAATGTACTTCTTTTTTTTTTAACTTACAAGAACTTTTGCTTACAGTGTTAGATCAATTTGCTTATCTTTTGTAAATATCTGATAAAAACGAATATCAATCAATCAATGTTTACTTATATAGCCCTAAATCACGAGTGTCTCAAAGGGCTGCACAAGCCACAGCGACATCCTCGGCTCAGATCCCACATCAGGGCAAGAAAAAAAACTCAACCCAATGGGATGATAATGAGAAACCTTGGAGGGGACCCCCCCACCCCTTTGGCGACCGGTGCAATGGACGTCGAGTGGATCTAGCATAATATTGTGAGAGTCCAGTCCATAGTGGATCTAACATAATAGTGAGAGTCCAGTCCATAGTGGATCTAACATAATAGTGAGAGTCCAGTCCATAGTGGGGCCAACAGGAGATCATCTTGAGCGGAGACAGGTCAGCAGCGCAGAGATGTCCCCCAACTGATGCACAGATGAGTGGTCCACCCTGGGTCTTGACTTTGAACAGCTAGCGAATCATGTGTGGTCACGGGGGCAAAGCAGAAAAGAAACGGCAGATCAACTGGTCTAAAAGGGGGTTCTTTTTAAAGGCTAGAGTATACAAATGAGTTTTAAGATGGGACTTAAATGCTTCTACTGAGGTAGCATCTCTAACTGTTACCGGGAGGGCATTCCAGAGTACTGGAGCCCCAATAGAAAACGCTCTATAGCCCGCAGACTTTTTTTTTTGGCCCTGGGAATCACTAATAAGCCGGAGTTCTTTGAACGCAGATTTCTTGCTGGGACATATGGTACAATACAATCAGCAAGATAGGATGGAGCCAGACCGTGTAGTATTTTATACGTAAGTAGTAAAACCTTAAAGTGTCATCTTAAGTGCACAAGAAGCCAGTGCAGGTGAGCCACTATAGGTGTATAAATATATATATATATATATATATATATATATATATATATATATATATATATATATATATATATGTATGTATGTGTGGGGAAAAAAATCACAAGACTATTTCATCTCTACAGGCCTGTTTCATGAGGGGGGGTACCCTCAATCGTCAGGAGATTTTAATGGGAGCATTCGCATACCATGGTTTATATAGGGCACAGAGTGGGTGGGTACAGGCTGGCCTAGGGGCGTGGTGATTGGCTCATGTGTTGCCTAGGAGGTGTTTCCGTCTATGGCGGCATGTTGTTACAATTTCACTGCGCTTGTTGAGGGATGACAGGTCTGGACGGTAAATAATAAACAGTTTCTCTTTCAAGCATAGGTTGCATCTTTTATTACCACTATTGTAAGGTGTGCTGGATGCAAGAATTTGCCATGTTATTGAATATTCAACATTATTGTCTTTGAGGTCCCAAATGTGTTTGCTGAGTTCTGTGGTATTTCGCAGGTTTTTGTTCCTGAAAGAAGCCTTGTGATTGTTCCATCTGGTTTTGAATTCTCCCTCGGTTAATCCTACATATGTGTCGGATGTGTTAATGTCCTTGCGTATTACCTTAGATTGGTAGACAACTGATGTTTGTAAGCACCCCCCGTTGAGGGGGCAATCAGGTTTCTTTCGACAATTACATCCTTTGTTGGTTTTGGAGTCGCTCTGTCTGAGGGCCGACGGCTCATTTGCAATTGTTTTGTTGTGGTTTGAGATGATTTGTCGTATATTGTTCATGCAGCTGTAGCTCAATTTGATGTTGTTCTTGTTGAATACTTTTCTTAGGATGTTGTCTTTGGGAAAGTGTTTGTCAATCAGATTGAGGAATTTGTGTCCAATGTTCGTTGAGACGTTTTTGCTGTATGGGGGGTTGTACCAGATGATGTCGTTCCGTTTTCTGTTCTTTTTTGGCTGGTTTCCTGGCGTGGGTTCATAGGTGAGGGTGAAATTGTATCCGCTTTCATCAAGGGCTTTTTGGTACGGGGGGGTTGCTTGGTCAAATTCAGCTTTGCTAGATGACAGCATCGATAGCCTTTTATTGATTCCGGTAGGTATTCTTTTCGTGGTGGTGGGTAGGTGGTTGCTGTCATGGTGCACGTATTGGAGTGTTGTGTTGGGTTTCGTGAATGGTTGGTAGCTGTTATTTCTCAGGTTGAAAGTGACGTCAAGGAAGTTGACGGTTTGCTTGTTGGCTTCAATCGTGATCCGTAGGCCGTTCTCTTTGAAAATTTGGCATATGCGCTTCTTGGTATTCTCGCTGCTCCTTGGTGAGGCGCGACACACTGCCAGTCCGTCATCACGGTAAATACCAAGGTTCAGATTGAGGCTAGCGAGCTGGGGGAGGAGGAAACTCCCAACGAGTTCACACGTTTCTGCTCCGTCAAAACTTCCCATAGTGACGTCAAATGTTGCATTGTTCTTTTTTTGCCATGGTGTACTGTTGTGGATGAGAATGGAGTTTTTTGCGTGGATGATGATGTTTCTTTCGTTGCCTGTGATTGAGTCGTAGTCTGAGGCGAAGTCTAGTGCTTGAGTCAGTAGGTCTTGCGTGATGGAAGGGTAAAATTCCTCGATGTCAAAGGAGATAAAGTTGTGCTGTTGTTTGTCTTGGATGTTGTTGAACCATTTGATTACTGCTGCTGTATTTCTCCATTGGTTGAGTGGTGTTTTGTCCTTGATTTTTGTGTTGACTCTGTCCAGGATTATTTTGCTGATTTTTCCTATTTCAGATTTAGTTGGGTTTATTAGTCGGCATGTTGGGTTATTTGCGAAGTTGGGTTTGTGGTCCTTCAATGTGATGAAGGCTTCCTTGTTGGCTGTGGCGTCCACCCTGTCCTCAATGTCCAGTTCAGCCGCGATCCTTTTATTTTCCAGGTGGATGTTCTGTAAGGTGTTGGGTTGCGCTTTTTTGTATGATTTGGTGATGCTTCTGTCCAGTAAGGTGTGGTGTTCTGGTATGTCCATTCTGTAGAAGTTTGTGGTTTTATCGGCAGCTATGATGAGGTTGTTTACTTTCTTGATGCGCTCCTTGTCATTTTTCAGCTTGGTGAGGAGTGGGTTGCGGATTGGCTTGAATTTGACTGATTGTATCATTTTGAGCATGTCGTTCTCAAAATCCTTTAGTTCCTCAACTGTGGGTGGGTTCTTGGTAGATTTGAATCCGTAAGTTTCCTTTTGCATTCCTTTTGTTTCAGGGTGGAGGAAAAAATGTGCTTTCCACCGCATCCTTCTTAGGAAGTGTTCCGTCTTTTCTATGAGCCTTAGCTTGTAGTCATTCTGCGCGGGTATGGGAATGTTCTTCGTGGAGTAGTCGATGTTGAATTTTTCCATTTCTGATCGTCGTACAGTGCTCAACAAATGTCAATTTGGAGCGGAGTATATGTCTTGATAAGGTTATCCAAAAAAATAGTGCTCGATACCGTAGTAGAGCGCAATATATGTATGTGTGGGAAAAAAAAATCACAAGACTATTTCATCTCTACAGGCCTGTTTCATGAGGGGGGGTACCCTCAATCGTCAGGAGATTTTAATGGGAGCATTCGCATACCATGGTTTATATAGGGCACAGAGTGGGTGGGTACAGGCTGGCCTAGGGGCGTGGTGATTGGCTCATGTGTTGCCTAGGAGGTGTTTCCGTCTATGGCGGCATGTTGTTACAATTTCACTGCGCTTGTTGAGGGATGACAGGTCTGGACGGTAAATAATAAACAGTTTCTCTTTCAAGCATAGGTTGCATCTTTTATTACCACTATTGTAAGGTGTGCTGGATGCAAGAATTTGCCATGTTATTGAATATTCAACATTATTGTCTTTGAGGTCCCAAATGTGTTTGCTGAGTTCTGTGGTATTTCGCAGGTTTTTGTTCCTGAAAGAAGCCTTGTGATTGTTCCATCTGGTTTTGAATTCTCCCTCGGTTAATCCTACATATGTGTCGGATGTGGTAATGTCCTTGCGTATTACCTTAGATTGGTAGACAACTGATGTTTGTAAGCACCCCCCGTTGAGGGGGCAATCAGGTTTCTTTCGACAATTACATCCTTTGTTGGTTTTGGAGTCGCTCTGTCTGAGGGCCGACGGCTCATTTGCAATTGTTTTGTTGTGGTTTGAGATGATTTGTCGTATATTGTTCATGCAGCTGTAGCTCAATTTAATGTTGTTCTTGTTGAATACTTTTCTTAGGATGTTGTCTTTGGGAAAGTGTTTGTCAATCAGATTGAGGAATTTGTGTCCAATGTTCGTTGAGACGTTTTTGCTGTATGGGGGGTTGTACCAGATGATGTCGTTCCGTTTTCTGTTCTTTTTTGGCTGGTTTCCTGGCGTGGGTTCATAGGTGAGGGTGAAATTGTATCCGCTTTCATCAAGGGCTTTTTGGTACGGGGGGGTTGCTTGGTCAAATTCAGCTTTGCTAGATGACAGCATCGATAGCCTTTTATTGATTCCGGTAGGTATTCTTTTCGTGGTGGTGGGTGGGTGGTTGCTGTCATGGTGCACGTATTGGAGTGTTGTGTTGGGTTTCGTGAATGGTTGGTAGCTGTTATTTCTCAGGTTGAAAGTGACGTCAAGGAAGTTGACGGTTTGCTTGTTGGCTTCAATCGTGATCCGTAGGCCGTTCTCTTTGAAAATTTGGCATATGCGCTTCTTGGTATTCTCGCTGCTCCTTGGTGAGGCGCGACACACTGCCAGTCCGTCATCACGGTAAATACCAAGGTTCAGATTGAGGCTAGCGAGCTGGGAGAGGAGGAAACTCCCAACGAGTTCACACGTTTCTGCTCCGTCAAAACTTCCCATAGTGACGTCAAATGTTGCATTGTTCTTTTTTTGCCATGGTGTACTGTTGTGGATGAGATATATAAAAGTATATACAGTATAGGCGTAATATGATCAAACTTTCTTGTTCTTGTCAAAAGTCTAGCAGCCACATTTTGCACCAACTGTAATCTTTTAATGCTAGACATAGGGATACCCAAAAATAATACGTTACAGTAATGGAGACGAGACGTAACGAACGCATGAATAAAGATCTCAGCGTCGCTAGTGGACAAAATGGAACACATTTTAGCGATATTACGGAGATGAAAGAAGGCCGTTTTAGCAACACTCTTAATGTGTGACTCAAACGAGAGAGTTGGGTCGAAGATAATACTTGTGGAATTTGTATTATTAAATAGGTGTCGTGTCTAGCAGGACTGATAATCAGCATCAGTGTCGTGTGGTAAGGTTCATGACTGGTGAGGCACTGACTTCATCACAGTCAGATTTACAAACATATGAACCCTAAAGAGTATCTTATTCACCATTTGATTGGCAGCAGTTAAGGGGTTATGTTTAAAAGCTCATACCAGCATTCTTCCCTGCTTGGCACTCAGCATCAAGGGTTGGAATTGGGGGTTAAATCACCAAAAATGATTCCCGGGCGCGGCGCCGCTGCTGCCCACTGCTCCCCTCACATCCCAGGGGGTGAGCAAGAGGATGGGTCAAATGCAGAGGACAAATTTCACCACACCTAGTGTGTGTGTGACAATCATTGGTACTTTAACTTAACTTTAACTTTACACATACAAACTGTAGCACACAAAAAAGCACATTTAATAAAAAAAACGTTATTATGGTCTTACCTTTACTTATAAGTGCGGGAACAGTGGTGTTCGTGTTGGAGGAGTTGTGAAAGAATGAAATATGAAATCCGTGCTGCAGTCTGCAGGTGTACCTAATGTTGTGTCCCTGCAGTCGTTCACGGCTCCTCCGGCGCGAGCATTGTTGTTTTTGCACTTTTTGGCTTCTTGTTAAGTGACTTTTTTTGAGTGGATTCAGTCTTGCACGTGGAGGGTTTGGGTGTGGGCTTTGGTTGGTGTGGCGCTCCCGTCGGGGGGTGCAGTCTGCGGCGAAGGTGCATTAACCGGCACCAGGAGGCGGGATTACGGGAGCCTCACACAGTGCGTCTTCGCAGCAGTTTTATGATTGCTCAGCGCAAGAAATACGTTACACACATACAGTTGTTGACAAAATACACTGTACAGTATATACCTCAGCTAACTAAACTATGGAAATGTATAATATAGTTCATATAGCAATACGATCTCACTGCACAGCAGGCCAGCAGTTAGCCGAGTCTGCAATCCATGTTGAGGTACAACTGAGTGACGTGCCTCAACTGGCTGCTGATCACCGCACCGTCTCTTCTCAGTATTTGAACGGCAAATGTGAAAATTCAGCGATTTTGAATAAAAATAATCTAAAACTGGTGAAGTTAAATGGAAAATAACTTTATAGTATAATCACTGGATACATATAAGAATGTAATTAATTTTTTTTCTTTTAACATTTTTTTTCTTTCCATGATGGCAAGTGAGCCCCCCCCCCCCCCCCCCCCCCCCCCCACCTGCCTCTAGTGACCGCACGTCACTGATCAGCATTTACGTTTTCTTAGCGTTGAGTTGCAAAAATATAATAATGATAAAGGTATGCATAGTTTACTGTTAATAATGTATAGTTAAAACAATCTGCCAACAGGACAAGAACATTTTGTAAGTAAAATTTTGCAACTTGAAATGTTCTTATTCTGTTGGCAGATTTTAATCACAACTTTGATATTTATTTTTCATTTTTGTGTTATTTTCGAACACTCGAATTAGCGCATATTTTAAAATCTTGATTTTTAGATATTCAACATATTTTTTACAGTTTGTGTGCCTGTTGTTTATAGCCAAACTTAAAATCAATTAAAAAACACCGCAAATGTAGTTTAATTTAGCAAATCCTTCCGCGGCTTACTGTTACAACAACAACAATACTTCCCTTTTTTTGTCTGTTTTTCTAGTTGTCGATTTTTTTCTCGCCTTTTAAAGCAGTGGTCCCCAACCACCGGGCCACGGGCCGGTACCGGTCCATGGATCGATTGGTACCGGGCCGCACAAGAAATATTTTTTAAATTTTTTTATTAAATCAACATAAAAAACACAAGATACACTTACAATTAGTGCACCAACCCCAAAAAAAACCTCCCCCATTTACACTCATTCACACTCATTCGCACAAAAGGGTTGTTTCTTTCTGTTATTAATATTTCTGGTTCCTACATTATATATATATACACACATTTTCAAGCGTTGACCGGTCCGCAGCTACAAAAAGGTTGGGGACCACTGGTTTAAAGCACATTTTCCTTTGAAATCCTCTCAGGGTAAAAGTGCCTCATCTTACAGGTTTTCCGGAATACGAGCTGTCTCTCGGCTAATTGTTATGCATACGGTTGCAAACAAAAATGTGGGTTATAAACATTCCCACCACTACTTGGCTCAACAAATGCCACAGTGAACCATGTAAGATCCGACCAAAACATCCGGTCTTACTCGCTGGCGTCAGCTTGTAGCTAGAGATCGGAATCTTTGGGCACCACACGATTAGATTACGATTCAGGAGCTACGATTCAATTAAAAATCAATTATTGATGCATCTTTAATTTATGTAAATTGATGCAGTTTTACATTACTTTTTGTTTCACTAAATACATGTTTATCACTTGCAACTTTAAAAACACAATTCATTTGGAATAAGAAACACATTTATTAAATTAATGGAAATCCGTGCAAAATTGGAGGAGTTGGTCATATCTCTCGGAGAGGTAGCTTGCTGCAGTCAGCCAAATTTTAGAACTGTCTGCATTACTTTATTTACAATAAATTAATAAATTATCGATTATTGACGTTTATTAATCGATTCTATCATCATTCATGTCTGAATTGCGATGCATCTAAAATTTCGATTCCCCCCACCTCTAGTGCTGAGGAGAAGCAAATTATATTAATTGAATAAAGAAGGAAATCGTAAACATGAGCAAAAGTAAAGCAGTTTGAGCGTAGCACTGCTTGTTTGCACAATACTGAAGCAGAAGAGGTTGATATCACTAGCTAAGGACATTAAAATGATATCCAAACGGGGGAAATGTATCTATGAAAATATGGAAAAGCTGCTGATGGTGTGTTTGACAGAGCAGCAGGTCAAAAGAGATGCCGCAGAAGTTCACTCTCGAGTAAATGCGCTACATTTGTATTACATTACTTCATAAAACTACTGTAGTTGTCATACATTCTATTTTCATACACTATTCATCAAAAAGTTAGTTTTTCTGTTAAAAGGCATGTTAAAGTTGCATCGATTACATTTATTTTCATTTAAATAGGTGCTGCTTTTTTGCAATGCAAGTTTCTGGAGGTATGAGCTGCATCATACAACTTATTAAACTCATGTCTCGAGGAACCACAGTACCACTTATACAAACGTGTTCAAGTCGACGCACAAAAAAGTAATCGGAGGGGGAAAAAAATGTCTCTTTACTAAGTGGTATTCTAAAAATTAAACATCGGATGAGCGTATACAGTATTTCTACTTTCCAACTATAAAAGGACTCGTATTGGTTCTATTTCAGTTGACCCTCAGACCCTGTTCTCTTCTAATATTTAAGTTCACTCTATGGTTCAGGAATGCTGACTCAGGCTGTCAACAGAGAGGAAAATGGCAATACCAAAAACTGCAAGTACTCTGACATAGGTTTTTCCTTTTCTCCTGGCCCGTGCCTTCAAGCTGCACATGTCAGCACTTTTCCCCCTTATTGTTGAGTCATAGCTCAATGCGAAGCAGGGAAAACATGCATCTCAATGGGAAACGGCTGTTCAATGTTGATGTTTATGGCAATATGTGCACAAATGTATTTAGTTAACACAAAGGTTTGTCATCAAATGATGTACCATATTTTTCGGAGTATAAGTCGCTCCGGAGTATAAGTCGCACCAGCCGAAAATGCATAATAAAAAAGGAAAAAAACATATAAGTCGCATTTTTTGGGGAAATGTATTTGATAAAAGCCAACACCAAGAATAGACATTTGAAAGGCAATTTAAAATAAATAAAGAATAGTGAACAACAGGCTGAATAAGTGTACGTTATATGAGGCATAAATAACTAACTGAGAATGTGCCTGGTATGTTAACGTAACATATTATGGTAAGAGTCATTCAAATAACTATAACATGTAGAACATGCTATACGTTTACCAAACAATCTGTCACTCCTAATCGCTAAATCCCATGAAATCTTATACGTCTAGTCTCTTACGTGAATGAGCTAAATAATAATAGTTTATATTTTACGGTAATGTGTTAATAATTTCACACATAAGTCGCTCCTGAGTATAAGTCGCACCCCCGGCCAAACTATGAAAAAAACGCGACTTATAGTCCGAAAAATACGGTACTTATTTTAATTTTAAACAAAAACATGTTTGCATGTATAATACTGTAATACTTGTTGGAATATTACATCAAGTTTAAAATATATGAAATTGCATTTTCAATTTGTTTGTCAAAATTGAAAGTTAAATAAATTTAGTAAGAAAATAATCATATTATTCCAGGCTACTGCGGGCCACACAAAATGATGTGGTGGACCAGATATGCCCCACCTGTGCCGTAAGCATTTGTTATAAAAGTTTAGTGTTTTTTTTGTTTTTGTTTTATAGTGGTTAACCTCTTTTTTACATTTGTAGCACACATCAAGTTTTTAATTGTCACATTTCTTCATTCATCGTTGAAGTCAAGACCGTTACAGTAAGTCCTGTTGTCTGGGAATGTGTACAAATTTAAGGTTTCCACTATTATTTCCAAACACTATATAGTACATGTAGTATGTTCCGAGTATGGATACATATACAGTTGTGGTCAAAAGTTGACAAACACTTGTGAAGGACATAATGTCATGGCTGTCTTGAGTTTTCAATCATTTCTACAACTCTTATTTTTTTGTGATAGAGTGATTGGAGCACATACTTGTTGGTCACAAAAAACATTCATGAAGTTTGGTTCTTTTAAGAATGTTTTATGGGTCGACTGAAAGTGTGACCAAATCTGCTGGGTCAAAAGTATACATACAGCAACATACATGATCAATTTTGGTGATGTAGAAAAGTTACAATCAAATTAGCTTCATGGCATGGCCTCTTAACTTCATGCGAGTGATTATGATTGACGAAACCTGTTGACTTCTCTGAGCCCATTTAAAAAGGGCTCATGTGATGCAGTCATTAGACTGGGTTACAAACACGACAATGGGGAAAGTCAAAGGAACTCAGCGCAGATCTGATAAAACGAATCATTGACTTGAACAAGTCAGGAAAGTCACTTAGCGCCATTTCAAAGCAGCTTAAGGTCCCAGGAGCAACTATGCAGGCAATTGTTCGTAAGTATAAAGTGCATGGCACAGTTTTGTCACTGCCACGATCAGGAAGAAAACGCAAGCTATCACCTGCTGCTGAGAGAAAATTGGTCAGGATGATCAAGAGTCAACCGAGAACCACCAAAAAGCAGGTCTGCAATGAATTGGAAACTGATGGAACACAGGTGTCAGTGTCCAGAGTCAAGCGTGTTTTGCATCGCCATGGACTGAGAGGCTACCATGCAAGAAGGAAGCCCTTGCTACAGAAGCGACACCTTAAGTCTAAAGTTTGCTGCTGATCACATGGACAAAGATAAGACCTTCTGAAGGAAAGCTCTGTGGTCAGATGAAACAAAAATTGAGCCTTTTGGCCACAATACCCAGCAATATGTTTGGAGGAGAAAAGGTGAGGCATCTAATCCCAGATACACCCCAATACCTACCATCAAGCATGGTGGTGGTAGTATTATGCTCTGGGCCTGTTTTGCTGCCAATGGAAGTGGTGCTCTAAATGGGTCAATGAAAAAGGAGGATTACCTCCAAATTCTTCAGGACAACCGAAAATCCAACCCGGAGGTTGGGTCTTGGGCGCAGTTGGGTGTTCCAACAGGACAATGACCCCAAACACACGTCAAAAGTGGTAAAGGGATGGCTAAATCAGGCGAGAATTAATGTTTTAGAATGGCCTTCCCAAAGTCCTGACTTAAAACCCATTGAGAACATGTGAACAGTGCTGAAGAAACAAGTCAATGTCAGAAAACCAACAAATTTAGCTGACCTGCACCAATTCTGTCAAGAGGAGTGGTCAACAATTCAACCAGAAACTTGTGGATGGCTACCAAAAGCGCCTTATTGCAGTGAAACTTGCCAAGGGACATGTAACCAAATATTAACATTGCTGTATGTATACTTTTGACCCAGCACATTTGGTCACATTTTCAGTAGACCCATAATAAATTCATAAAAGAACCAAACTTCATGAATGTTTTTTGTGACCAACAAGTATGTGCTCCAATCACTCTATCACAAAAAAATAAGAGTTGTAGAAATTATTGGAAACTCAAGACAGCCATGACATTATGTTCTTTACAAGTGTATGAAAACTTTTGACCACGACTGTAAATAATACTATTGCTGTGTTTCCATCAGGACTGTAATATATTTGTGGTGGTGAATTGCAGGCTGTGTTAGATGAAGTCATCGTCTCATATGCATGTGGCATGTACTTGTACAAACCCTGTTTCCATATGAGTTGGGAAATTGTGTTAGATGTAAATATAAACAGAATACAATGATTTGCAAATAATTTTCGACCCATATTCAGTTGAATATGCTACAAAGACAACATATTTGATGTTCAAACTGATAAACATATTTTTTTTGCAAATAATCATTAACTTTAGAATTTGATGCCAGCAACACGTGACAAAGAAGTTGGGAAAGGTGGCAATAAATACTGATAAAGTTGAGGAATGCTCATCAAACACTTATTTGGAACATCCCACAGGTGTGCAGGCTAATTGGGAACAGGTGGATGCCATGATTGGGTATAAAAGTAGATTCCATGAAATGCTCAGTCATTCACAAACAAGGATGGGGCGAGGCTCACCATGTTGTCAACAAATGCGTGAGCAAATTGTTGAACAGTTTAAGAAAAACCTTTCTCAACCAGCTATTGCAAGGAATTTAGGGATTTCACCATCTACGGTCCGTAATATCATCAAAGGGTTCAGAGAATCTGGAGAAATCACTGCACGTAAGCAGCTAAGCCCGTGACCTTCGATCCCTCAGGCTGTACTGCATCAACAAGCGGCATCAGTGTGTAAAGGATATCACCACATGGGCTCAGGAACACTTCAGAAACCCACTGTCAGTAACTACAGTTGGTCGCTACATCTGTAAGTGCAAGTTAAAACTCTCCTATGCAAGGCGAAAACCGTTTATCAACAACACCCAGAAACGCCGTCGGCTTCGCTGGGCCTGAGCTCATCGAAGATGGACTGATGCAAAGTCTGTGGTCTGACGCGTCCACATTTCAAATTGTTTTTGGAAACTGTGGACGTCGTGTCCTCCGGACCAAAGAAGAAAAGAACCATCCGGATTGTTATAGGTGCAAAGTTAAAAAGCCAGCATCTGTGATTGTATGGGGGTGTATTAGTGCCCAAGACATGGGTAACTTACACATCTGTGAAGGCGCCATTAATGCTGAAAGGTACATACAGGTTTTGGAGCAACATATGTTGCCATCCAAGCAATGTTACCTTGGACGCCCCTGCTTATTTCAGCAAGACAATGCCAAGCCACGTGTTACATCAACGTGGCTTCATAGTAAAAGAGTGCGGGTACTAGACTGGCCTTCCTGTAGTCCAGACCTGTCTCCCATTGAAAATGTGTGGCGCATTATGAAGCCTAAAATACCACAACGGAGACCCCCGGACTGTTGAACAACTTAAGCTGTACATCAAGCAAGAATGGGAAAGAATTCCACCTGAGAAGCTTAAAAAATGTGTCTCCTCAGTTCCCAAACGTTTACTGAGTGTTGTTAAAAGGAAAGGCCATGTAACACAGTGGTGAACATGCCCTTTCCCAACTACTTTGGCACGTGTTGCAGCCATGAAATTCTAAGTTAATTATTATTATTTGCAAAAAAAATAAAGTTTATGAGTTTGAACATCAAATATCTTGTCTTTGTAGCATATTCAACTGAATATGGGTTGAAAAGGATTTGCAAATCATTGTATTCCGTTTATATTTACATCTAACACAATTTCCCAACTCATATGGAAACGGGGTTTGTAATAGACACTGTAGCACAGGGGTGCCCAAACATTATGCCTCCAAGGGCCAAAGTTATAATGTGCCAAACAGCAATTTTAAGCTTAGAGCAGCACCATGAGTGAAGAATGTCACACTGTTGGTTGATAGTAAAATCAGATTCTTCCTAATTGAATAGTTGACTATTCTAAGACTGTTGGAAACGTCGTTTTGCACCATTGAGTCCATTGCGTTTCAAAATTATACAACTATTACTAATAGTATGAACAAGCAGCTCGAAATGGAAATGCCTCCTCGTTAGGAGTACCTCATTACATATAGTAGCCACCTTTTTTTGCGCCGAAGCAATTAGCGCGATGTGGAGCAAACGCTTTTAGCACGGCTCTCTCTCTCCCTCTTCCCCGCCCGCCCCCTCAAACGGCTGATGAGGCAGGAGGGCATGAACAGTGGGGAGGAAGGACTTTCAAAGTAAGTTGTTCTCTTGCTTTGGTTTGGATTTTTCATGTTCAAAAGCATGTTCCCCTTTAATAATCATTTCCATAGCCTTGTGGCCGGGGTTCATAGTGCATAGTAAATGCAGCATTTTTAATTTGCCGCACATGTGTAATCCTTAATTAAAATCCATCTCGTCCACCAGCCGATCCTATTTAAGCGGAGATATGGTGTCGATAATAGAATAGTTGTGACATTGCGTACATATTTTAAAATATGGAGGCACATTTACAGCATGTGTGCTTCTAATTAAGTAGAAATACCTCCAGAACTCACCCCTCAATTCCCGCTGGCATGCATGTAGCAAAACAACTTGTATCAAAGTAACCGCAACCACCACAGACATGGAAACCGGAGTTGAGAACATCCCCAAATAGGTTTAAAATGATTGATGAACTATTGATTGCTGAATTTCCTCATGAAATGCCCATATTATATTTTTCAACAATTTAAAAATATGTTTCTGTTTTAGTGGCCTCACGATGGTATATTTGAAGCATTGATGCTAAAATTTAATTTCTTTAAAAGGGCTTTTAGTAAGTAAGCATTACTGGCAACACAACTCTGTGTGTGTCTGTTGCTTTAATGCTACTGACCTGTGTTTGTCCACAATAGTGTGTCTGTCCAAGAAGCGCTGTTGAAAGCTATAACACAAATAATTTGTTAATTTAATATAGCGGACATTACTTTTCATGGTCTGTGATGCGGGAACATTTAAATGGGTTATGGGTAAGGGTGTAACGGTACACAAAAATCTCGGTTCGGTACGTACCTCGGTTTAGAGGTCACGGTTCAGTTCATTTTCGGCACAGTAAGAAACCAACAAAATAAAAAATTTTTGGTTATTTATTTACCAAATTTGGAAACAATGGCTTTATCCTTTTAAAGGGGAACATTATCACCAGACCTATGTAAGCGTCAATATATACCTTGATGTTGCAGAAAAAAGACCATATATTTTTTTAACCGATTTCCGAACTGTAAATGGGTGAATTTTGGCGAATTAAACGCCTTTCTAATATTCGCTCTCGGAGCGATGACGTCACAATGTGACGTCACATCGGGAAGCAACCCGCCATTTTCTCTAACATCGAGTCAAATCAGCTCTGTTATTTTCCGTTTTTTCGACTGTTTTCCTTACCTTGGAGACATCATGCCTTGTCGGTGTGTTGTCGGAGGGTGTAACAACACGAACAGGGACGGATTCAAGTTGCACCAGTGGCCCAAAGATGCGAAAGTGGCAAGAAATTGGACGTTTGTTCCGCACACTTTACCGACGAAAGCTATGCTACGACAGAGATGGCAAGAATGTGTGGATATCCTGCGACACTCAAAGCAGATGCATTTCCAACGATAAAGTCAAAGAAATCTGCCGCCAGACCCCCATTGAATCTGCCGGAGTGTGTGAGCAATTCAGGGACAAAGGACCTCGGTAGCCCGGCAAGCAATGGCGGCAGTTTGTTCCCGCAGACAAGCGAGCTAAACCCCCTGGATGTCTTGGCTCACACCGTCCCTTATGCCACAGAAGATGATCAAGAGAAGAATGTCGACCCTAGCTTCCCTGGCCTGCTGACATGAGGGTATGTCTACAGAATATATTAATTGATGAAAATTGGGCTGTCTGCACTCTCAAAGTGCATGTTGTTGCCAAATGTATTTCATATGCTGTAAACCTAGTTCATAGTTGTTAGTTTCCTTTAATGCCAAACAAACACATACCAATCGTTGGTTAGAAGGCGATCGCCGAATTCGTCCTCGCTTTCTCCCGTGTCGCTGGCTGTCGTGTCGTTTTCCTCGGTTTCGCTTGCATACGGTTCAAACCGATATGGCTCAATAGCTTCAGTTTCTTCTTCAATTTCGTTTTTGCTACCTGCCTCCACAATACAACCATCCGTTTCAATACATGCGTAATCTGTTGAATCGCTTAAGCCGCTGAAATCCGAGTCTGAATCCGAGCTAATGTCGCTATAGCTTGCTGTTCTATGCACCATGTTTGTTTGTGTTGGCTTCACTATGTGACGTCACAGGAAAATGGACGAGTGTATATAACGATGGTTAAAATCAGGCACTTTGAAGCTTTTTTTAGGGATATTGTGTGATTGTGTGATTTTTTTTTTTTGAAAAAAACTTCGAAAAATAAAATAAGCCACTGGGAACTGATTTTTAATGGTTTTAACCCTTCTGAAATTGTGATAATGTTCCCCTTTAACGTTGTGAACACTATAATAATTCTGCCCAAAAATAGAAATAGCACTGTGTTCCAATTCAATTATTTAGTGTCTCTGGATCTTGTTTAAATCTCAGCTCAGATAATAGAGTTCTTGGAGAAAGGTTTTGGAGATTAAAGCAGTACAGTCCATGTGCTGCGGTTAAGGGTGAAAATGTGTAGAAGGGTTGGCTCGAGAGCCTCCTACCAGCCCAGACAGAACAGGTGGTGGGGTTCCTGGCTGGAATCTCCAAAGAATGATCCTTGGACGAGATGCTTTTTTTTCCTTAGCTCGCCATCATAAAGAGAAGTCTGGCCTTTGTAAGAACCAGAACCATCCTTATAAATCAATGTGTACACAAATCAAATATCTTCATTAAATAACACTAATTGCATTATAAAGTATTCAGAACAGGTTCTAGTTTTTTCCTTAATATTGTACAATATAAATCAACATACATGTCAGAATCGCAATATGCAATAAAGTGCTAAAATAACCATTAGCAGCATAAATATGACCTATACAATTCGGTCAGTGCACTAAACGTGCTTATTATCAAACACATTCAAAAGTACATTCAATATACAATAGTTATCATTGGTTCAAGTCATAGACCTTGTATATGGACGATTGACAAATATGCCACAAAGACTGTTGCAATGAAACAATGGAAAAAAGATTAATGCTAGAGGTGCTATTTTCATAAACATGGACTCACCAACTCCACTTCTACAGTCACACACAGCTTAATGACAAAAAATCTGGCGCTGGTAGTCGGCTCTATAAAGTTAACAAATAGACATTTAGTTTAGGCACAATATTATGGGTGAAAACGAGAATAAAAACCTACCTCGAGCAGAAATACAATCGGTCTCCCCTCACGTCCTGTCTACTAACCACTTCCTGCTACCGGCTTATAAGCACAGCTGATTGAACCGCGGCGGTCACGTGACTAGGGAGAGCTGCGCGCTCCTAATAGTCTCGCAAAAGTATGTATTTGACATCTGCGTTACACCAGCATGCCGTGTGTTGTGCCTCGGTGTGCATTGTTTACACAACGTGCGGTACGCTACTTATGTCCGTCCGTGCAGTGCGCTACTTAATATGTTCGTGTGGAAACTCGTTCGGTACACCTCCGAACCGAACCGAACCCCCCGTACCGAAGCGGTTCAATACAAATACACGTACCGTTACACCCTTAGTTATGGGTTATACTTGTATAGCGCTTTTCTACCTTCAAGGTATTCAAAGCGCTTTGACACTATTTCCACATTCACCCATTCACACACTAATCACAACCCATCAGGAGCAAGGGCGGAGTGTCTTGCTCAAGGACACAACGGATGTGACTAGGTTGGTAGAAGCTGTGGCTTGAACCAGGAACCCTCAGGTTGCTGGCACGGCCACTCTCTCAACTGCACCACACCGTCCCCTTAAAGCGCAGGCATCTGGAGGATATGGTCTCCGACTCTGCTCAGTAAAATAGTTAGCTTTTTAGCTAGCTGGCTAAAAATGGAGAGACAAAGTTGTGTGAAATAGAAGTTGAACTGTCATTATAGGCAAAGTCCACCAGCTAAACTTTGTTTATATACCGTATTTTAAAAGTTCAAGTACCAATGATTGTCACACACACACACACTAGGTGTGGCAAATTTATTCTCTGCATTTGACCCATCACCCTTGATGATCACCCCCTAGGAGGTGAGGGGAGCAGTGGGCAGCAGCGGTGGCCGCGCCCGGGAATCAATTTTGGTCATTTAACCCCCAATTCCAACCTTTGATGCTGAGTGCCAAGCAGGGAGGTAATGGGTCCCATTTTTTACAGTCTTTGGTATGACTCGGCCGATGTTTGAACTCACAACCTACCGATCTCAGGGCGCACACTCTAACCACTAGGCCACTGAGTAGCTATTTCCGCATCTGCACCCTGTGGTTTATACAAAGATGCGTCTAATACAAGGGTCGGCAACCCGCAGCTCCGGTCTTTGACCACTCTGATGCGGCTCAGCTGCACACTTGCCGACCCTTCCGATTTAACCGGGAGACTTCTGGATTTCAGTGCCTCTCCCTGTAATCTCCCGGGGAAATGTATTCTCCGATTTTCACCCTATCAACAATAATGGGCATGCTGTGATGACACAGCATTTAGCGTCCTCTACAACCAGCAGTAACAGCGTGCCAATCCAGGTACATGTTGTATGCAGATTCTGCTTGCACACGTAAGTGACAGCAAGGCGTACTTGGTCCACAGCCATACATGTTACACTGATGGTGGCGATATAAACAACTTTAACACTGTTACAAATGTGCGCCACACTGTGAATCCACACCAAACAAGAATGACAAACACATTTCGGGAGAACATCCGCACTGTAACACAACATAAACACAACAGAACAAATACCCAGAATCCCATGCATCCCTAACTCTTCCGGGCTACATTAGACACCCCCGCTACCACCAAACCCCGCTACCACCAAACCTGCCCCCCCACACATCAAACCCCCCCCCGGTGCAGATGTTCTCCCAAAATGTGTTTGTCATTCTTGTTTGGTGTGGATTCACAGTGTGGCGCATATTAGTAAGAGTATTAAAGTTTTTTATATCGCCACCGTCAGTGTAACCTGTATGGCTGTGGACCAAGTATGCCTTTCTGTCACTTACGTGTGCAAGCAGAAGCTGCATACAACATGTAACTGGACTGGCACGCTGTTACGGCTGGTTGCAGAGGGCGCTAATTGCCGTGTCATCACGGTACGCCCTTATTATTGTTGCTTGAGTGAAAATCAGCAGACATTCGAGGGAAAAGTGGACTTGAATTTTGGGTATATCCCGGTAAAATCGGGAGGGTTGGCAAGTGTGACGTTGTCAAGCGCCATTCATATAAAATTTGCGGGCCGCACTAACATTAAATTTTCATATTAAGGTGCGGGCCGCGTGTCTGAGACCCCTGGTTTATACATAGCACAAAGCAAAAAAAAAAACTTTGTATGCAGTGTTATTTCATTTTAAATTTCAAAAGAGTTTTGTGGCTCCCATTGTTTTCTTTAATTTGTGAAACTGGTCAAAATGGCTCTTTGAGTGGTAAAGGTTGCCGACCCCTGGTCTAATATATGGATTTTTCTTCACTGACTACGAAATTATGAAATGGATTGAGCAAAGAAATCCAGCAATGTAATAAAACGATCCACTCTAAGAAACTGTTGGAACTTAAGTGTTTACAAAGGAAGAGGTGGCGACTTGTCCAGGGTGTACCCCCGCCTTCTGCCCGAATGCAGCTGAGATAGGCTCCAGCACCCCCCGCGACACCGAAAGGGACAAGCGGTAGAAAATGGATGGATGGACGGAAAGTATAAGGGAGAGGAATCCTGTCAAACATCTTGAACCTTATTAAAAAAAGGACAAACTGTTATTCATCTCATAAAGGATGAATGAAGACATCAATGACTTTTCTGTTTTTTTTATTGATTGATTGATTGAAATATTTGTACTTCAAATATGCATAAAAACAAGAGCAAGCCTGATCCAATACAGTGCTATAGCCTTAACAGCCATTATAACAAAATTAAAACAATGGAGAATAAAAAACTAAAACAAATGAGCATTGGACTTTCTTTTTTATTTTTAAATTTTTTTTAAATTTTACATATTTGAAAAGGAGTGAGAAGAAGTTTACACTTATTTAATCCCACCCCTTTTCTTTAAATCATAAATTACTCTGAGCTAGAACTACCTGTTCACTCTATGTACAAACTTAATGAACTTGTATATACATAAATCATAGATATATACATACATGTGATCTGGGATTTTCTCTGCAAGTTAGATCAGCCCTTTACTGTCGTGTCACGGGCATCGTTTGAAATCAATTCAAGTATGTAAATTAACATTTGCAAAATCTTTCTATGTAAATATCTCAATTCACAATGTACCAATATACATCTGGAGCTTTGAGGAATTATACAGCTTTGTTGTTTTGTCTGTTATTACTGCTATTTTTGACTGTCCTGTGTTTGGTACCAGTTTTTATTAGCACTTTGCTTGTCCTTGTTTTAAAATGAACAAATGATTAATTGAGCAGTGATGTTGTTAGGTTTTTAATAAAGTGAGTCTCCAGGAACCACAGGCATTGATTTGTGTGGGTTCCTGGGTAATTCAATGGGTCCCTAATTTGAAAAAAATAATAAATAAATCCAAACGTTAAAATACCACACGAAAGAGCACAGTATAAAGCAGTTGAAACGTTGGTTTATTTACAATGATGTTTGTATTATTGTTGAAATGAAATCCATAGTGACTGGCGAGTCGTTTTGGTAGCCTGTTGCGATACTCCGTACAGGTGTATAGGTCTGAGCAAAACAGCGATTGTCTGGTTTATTTTGCTAGTTAGTGAGGCTGAAACTAACGACTGTTTAAATAGTCAAATAGTCGTCGACTGTCTTGAATATTGGTTGGCTAATCGAATTATGAAGCATATTCAGTGGCTATAATTTTGCAATGGGCTTTAAAATACTGCTTGAGATATGTTTAGGCATGCACAGCTAACTAACAAATAAGATGACTACTTCATTCATAAATATGTATTTATACTGTAACTGTGTTGCTCATTAGATTGTTACAAAATAATAACTCTTATTGAGCTTTTGTCCATTTAAAAGCAAGGACAGGCAAAGTGCTGATAAACACAAAGACTTATTTTTTATGTAAACGACTGGAACAGTCAAAATCGCAGCAATAGCAACGAAACGGCACCAAATGTATCAAGCTTCCTCAAAAAGACGAGCATTTTGTGAGGATTATGTGGCGTTTAGAAAGTTGCACATGGGTATAATGAGTTATTGATCCAATAACTTCACATGTGCCAATCTCTTTCTAAGTTTACCGGACTGACAAGCTTTAGCTGGCGTACTTCGGCTAAATTGATGCCTTAAGCTATCTTTCACACAACTTAGTTCAGTCTTACTAAGCAGAGTCGGAGACTGCATATGTCAGATATCGGACATGCATAGAATCGGGGTAAATAAGACTCGCAATTCGTATAACTCACCATACAGCAATAGATCATCATCAATGTTTATTTATATAGCCCTAAATCACAAGTGTCTCAAAGGGCTGCACATGCCACAACGACATCCTCGGTACAAAGCCCACATACGGGCAAGGAAAAACTCACCCCAGTGGGACGTCGATGTGAATGACTATGAGAAACCTTGGAGAGGACCGCATATGTGGGTAACCCCCCCCCCCTCTAGGGGAGACCGAAAGCAATGGATGTCGAGTGGGTCTGACATAATATTGTGAGAGTCCAGTCCATAGTGGATCCAACATAATAGTAAGAGTCCAGTCCATAGTGGGGCCAGCAGGACACCATCCCGAGCGGAGACGGGTCAGCAACGCAGAGATGTTCCCAGCCGATGCACAGGCGAGCGGTCCACCCCGGGTCCCGACTCTGGACAGCCAGCACTTCATCCATGGCCACCGGACCTGTGCCCCCCCCTCAAGGAAAAGTGGAGCAGAGGAGAAAAGAAAAGAAACGGCAGATCAACTGGTCTAACAGGGGGGCTATTTAAAGGCTAGAGTATACAAATGAGTTTTAAGATGGGACTTAAATGCTTCTACTGAGGTAGCATCTCTAATTGTTACCGGGAGGGCATTCCATAGTACTGGAGCCCGAATAGAAAACGCTCTATAGCCCGCAGACTTTTTTGGGGCTCTGGGAATCACTAATAAGCCGGAGTTCTTCGAACGCAGATTTCTTGCCGGGACATATGGTACAATGCAATCGACAAGATAGGACGGAGCTAGACCGTGTAGTATTTTATACGTAAGTAGTAAAACCTTAAAGTCACATCTTAAGTGCACAGGAAGCCAGTGCAGGTGAGCCAGTATAGGCGTAATATGATCAAACTTTCTTGTTGATGATATCTGTCTATTACCTGACTGCTTCTATGTTAGCTACCTCTCTTTGTTTATAATGTAGATTTTCTGCTGGATCTACTCTCTATTTTATGCTGCAGATGTTACATATACTGTAACAATGTACATGGTAATTGTTATACATTGTATATTATACAAATATAATATATCATATACTGTATATATAATATGTAAATATTACATATATGTTATATTTTATATTGCTACTACGGTACACTTTATACCTGCATTATTCTTTCCATCCTTACACTTTTCATCCTTTGTAGCTGAGCTACTGTGTGGAACAATTTCCCTTGTGGATCATTAAAGTTTGTCTTAGTCTAAGTATGACAATAATTTTTTGTGTGCAGCCCTACTAGTTACCGGTATTTTAAACACTATTATTTTCATGGGGAAAATAAGGAGCGTCTTTGGGAAGCAAGGAGAGTGAGTTCACTGCGTCATTTCTGATAATGCATCAGGGACGCAGGATGCATACTTAACATCAATGAAAATAATATTTTTCTAGCAACCTACTGAGCACTAGTTGCAGTATAAAATACAATTTCTAAATGATAAAGCCATCTTTGTTGTCGAGTTTGTTACGCTGAAATTAAAAGCCAATGAGTAGGTGTACGCTTCATTATCCGAGTTTTCAACTAATCATTATAATATTTAATGAGTAGTCAGCTTCGTTACCCCCAGGCTTTATTTTAAGATGTGTAGTGAAGTCTTCCCCCCCCCCCTTTTTTTAAAAGCTGTCTCCAATTAAGTAGCGGGTGCTACACGGACAATCTAGGATAGGGATGTCCTGATCCGATATTTGGATCGGATCGGCCGCCGATATTTGCCAAAAAATGCGTATCGGCAAGGCATGGGAAAATGCCGATCCAGTTTTTTTTTTTAAAACTCCGGTCCGTGTTTTCCAATGCACCTATCTAAATAATACGTTCCACTTTTCTGCTGCTCCCTTATTTCCGTTCCGCATTTTCCAGCACACCTTCAACACATCCACAGGTCTGTGGATTCTCACGCAGTTGCTTTTAGCTGCTGGCATTACACGACAGGCTCTTCTCAGTCTTTCCTGTGTCTCCCTCTCACAGACAGCAAGCGCACCTTCTTACACACGTCACATACCATACCATACCATACCAACTTTATTTATAAAGCCCTTTAAAAACAAGCACAGTTGAAAAACAAAGGGCTGTACACCACAAAGAAATAGAGGCAAAGGACAGACTAAAAAATAACATTTAAAACACAAATAAAAATACACAATTAAAAAGCAAATATAAATTACTGTCACGTCATACGTCACATACGTATACGCCCCCCCCCCCCCCCCCCCGAGCAGAGAGGTAGCATGGCTAACGTTAGCTGTGATGCTAGCGCAGCCGTGCTAGCAACGCTCCCTCTAAGGTGCGCGCTTGTGCAATTGCGCACGGCAAATCTATGCCACGCACAAAATCAAATAAAAAAATAAGCGCATAACAATTTTCGACACACGGACACGACAGAGAAAACAGTTTTCGTCATCATTGTTCAAATATTGTAACGTCTGTCGAGACGCTTATCTCCATTCGGTGCCACACGTCCACACCATCAAAATGCGTAGGCAAACATTTCCAGATCAACACCGTATGAAAAAATTAGTGATTTTTTTAGTTGTGATTTCCTTCTCTGCATGAAAGTTTAAAAGTAGCATATATTAATGCAGTATGAAGAAGAATGTTTTAATGTAGACACATAGAATCATCATACTGCTGTGATTATATGCATCAAGTGTTCATTCAAGGCTAAGGCAAAATATCCACATATATATGGTGTATCGTGACATGGCCTTAAAATATTGCAATATTAAAAAAGGCCATATCGCCCAGCCCTAGTTCAAGGATGCCATTTCTGTTTGTCATGTATAATTTTGTCTATTTTGTGTTTAACCTTGAATAAACAGGTCAGTTTCTTGTTACCAACCATTGTGTATTATTCAAACTCCCCTAATTCAGCTGGCTAGTCGTTATCAAGAGTACTAAAACCCTTTTCAACATGATTCTGACAACTAAGTAGGCTAAATAACTTTAAACTTCAATACATGCTCGGATAGGCCAGTATCGGTATCGGTCAGTATCGGTATCGGATCGAAAGTGCAAAAACAATATCGGTATCGGATCGGAAGTGCAAAAACCTGGATCGGGACATCCCTAATCTAGGATCATCTTGCCATTGAAAAAGGAAGGCAATATTAAGACATGGTCAAATATGATGTATGAACTGTATTTCAAGTAATAAACTGAGTGAGAAATGAAGTCAGGTAGATGCGGTGAGTCTGTGTGTGTGTCAGTGAGTGTTGGGATTCACAGATAAATAGATTGGAGATAACACGTTTATTGACACCACCGCCAATTGTCTCCCCCCAATGTAAAAGGGGAAAAATAATACCTTTTTGTTTTTTTTCTCTAATTTAAATTGCTTCTACATGTTTATATACACATTGTAATTGCCCAAGCAGGTCCATTAAATAGCCTCGATAGGAGAAATCCTATTACTGAAGGAAGGAAGGTGCCTTGTTTTCTCACATCTCCACCAAATAATCGTTAATCTCTCCTGCCATTAACCTCCTGACTAGCAAGCCTTCAATATATTAAGCTTCTTGTCAAAGCCGGGAACCCCTCGTTGCCTTGTTCTAACACTCGCCCCTCGTTTCAACGTAAAATCTACAGAGGGTCCGCCGAGCCCTGTCCCGTCAGCGAGCATCGGTGTCTGATACAAGCTGACATCTAACCTTTAATGAACTCCAAACCACAGTCCTGCTGTGGTGGGAGGCTGTGTGACAGCACTGTGGTCTAATGAGAAGGGGAAGGGGTTTGGTGTCAGATCCCCTCAACAATAAGACGTAGACCCTTACACTCCTCATTAGCATGATGCAAAGAACTCCTCGATGGTGGAGGAGAAGCCCAAGTGGTTTATTTTGAAAGATGGAAGGCATGTTTACTGCTAGAGCAACCTGTTCTACCGACAAGTGGACACTCCATTTCTAGTCATTGTGGTGGAAGTATGGACCCGACCAAGATATTCACAAGTAGATATCCTTAAAGGGGAACATTATCATAATTTCAGAAGGGTTAAAACCATTAAAAATCAGTTCCCAGTGGCTTATTTTATTTTTCGAAGTTCTTTTCAAAATTTTACCCATCACGCAATATCCCTAAAAAAAGCTTCAAAGTGCCTGATTTTAACCATCGTTTCTCAACACCCGTCCATTTTCCTGTGACGTCACATAGTGAAGCCAACTCAAACAAACATGGCGCATAGAACAGCAAGCTATAGCGACATTAGCTCGGATTCAGACTCGGATTTCAGCGGCTTAAGCGATTCAACAGATTACGCATGTATTGAAACGGATGGTTGTAGTGTGGAGGCAGGTAGCGAAAACGAAATTGAAGAAGAAACTGAAGCTATTGAGCCATATCGGTTTGAACCGTATGCAAGCGAAACCGACGAAAACGACACCACAGCCAGCGACACGGGAGAAAGCGAGGACGAATTCGGCGATCGCCTTCTAACATGTAAAGCGACTTTGGGTACTTAGAAAAGCGCTATATAAATCCCAGTTATAAGTTATTAGTTATTAACCAACGATTGGTATGTGTTTGTTTGGCATTAAAGGAAACTAACAACTATGAACTAGGTTTACAGCATATGAAATACATTTGGCAACAACATGCACTTTGAGAGTGCAGACAGCCCAATTTTCATCAATTAATATATTCTGTAGACGTACCCTCATCCGCGCTCTTTTCCTGAAAGCTGATCTGTCCAGTTTTGGAGTTGATGTCAGCAGGCCAAGGAAGCTAGGGTCGATATTCTTCTCTTGATCATCTTCGGTGGCATAAGGGACGGTGTGAGCCAAGACATCCAGGGGGTTTAGCTCGCTCGTCTGCGGGAACAAACTGCCGCCATTGCTTGCCGTGCTACCGAGGTCCTTTGTCCCTGAATTGCTCACACACTCCGGCAGATTCAATGGGGGTCTGGCGGGAGATTTCTTTGACTTTATCGTTGGAAATGCATCTGCTTTGAGTGTCGCAGGATATCCACACATTCTTGCCATCTCTGTCGTAGCATAGCTTTACGCCACACTTATTCAAATAAACAAGTGTCCTATAACTAATGTGATTGCTCCTTGCCAGTTGTATGTGATAATGTCACCTTTTAATAAACAAATTGATGAAAAGACAACAAAATAATCCAATCCAAAGCAAAGCTTACACCACAGTTATTCAAATAAACACATGTCCAATATTTAATGTGATTGCTCCTCGCCAGTTGTATATGAGAGAGCCACCTTTTATAGAATAAATAAATTAAGACAAAAAAAAAATCCAATCAAAAGCTAAACCCACACCACACTTATAGGAATGCTGTAATGATACCCATCACATTTTATGAAAGAACTTCATTAAACAACTCCAAAATAATCAAATCAAAATCAAAACCCATGCTACACTTATTCAAATAAACAAGTGTTCTATAACTGTTGATTGCTCCATGCCAGTTTTATATATTAGCATCCCCTTTTGTCAAATAAATCAATAGAAAGTCAAAAAATGCTTCTCTGCAACATCACATTCATTAAAAAAAAAAAAATCACTACAAAGTTGGCAAAAAATCCACCAAGTCAAAACCCGCGTCCATACCCACTTAATCAAACAGATGTCCTAGAATGTATGCGATTGTTCCTCTCCAGTCATTTATAATGTCACTTATCAATTAATAGTAAGACTCAATTTACCATCCAAGTCAAAACCTGCTCAAATAAACACATCCTATAATGAATGCGATTGCTTCTCGACAGTTATACACAACTTTCAAATTGTATTTTTTACTGGGATAGTATGTACAGTATATATCTTTTTATACAGAAAAAAAGAAATGTTTTTGTATGTGTATGATAATCTGTACATGTCTCCTTTTTGGTTCAAAAAATATATTTTTAAACGTTTTTTTTAAAGAGGAGATGTAAGCAACAAAACAAGGAATTACATAGAAAAATCATCAAATACGTTTAGTCAAGTCAATCCGCCGTCATTATTATTGAATATTGATTATTGAATTATTTCTATTGGACGTGCAGCCGCATTCATTAAAGCAGTGGTTCTCAACCTGTTTTCTGTGATGTACCCCCTTTGAACATTTTTTTAATTCAAGTACCCCCTAATCAGAGAAAAGCATTTCTGGTTGAAAAAAAGAGATAAAGAAGTCAAATACAGCACTATGTCATCAGTTTCTGATTTATTAAATTGTATAACAGTGCAAAATATTGCTAATTTCTTGAACTATTTGGGAAAAAAAGATATAAAAATAACTAAAAACTTGTTGAAAAATAAACAAGTGATTCAATTATAAATAAAGATTTCTACACATAGAAATAATCATCAAGTGCCCTCTTTGGGGACTGTAATAGAGATCCATCTGGATTCAGGAACTTAATTCTAAATATTTCTTCACAAAAAAAGAAATCTTTAACATCAATATTTATGGAACATGTCCTCAAAAAATCTAGCTGTCAACACTGACTATTGCATTGTTGCATTGTAATGAATGCAATAGCCTACTTGATTTGATGTTCAGTTTATGAACTTACATTCATATTTTGTTGAAGTATTATTCAATAACTATATTTATAAAGGATTTTTGAATTGTTGCTATTTTTTAGAATATTTAAAAAAAATCTCACGTACCCCTTGGCATACGTTCAAGTACCCCCATTTGAGAACCACTGCATCAAAGTATGGCACTGTGGTTTTAGAATGTTTTTGTTTTTGATAAACACATCCATATTTGAGTATACTGCAAAAAAAAAAAAAGTATACAAATATCGTTGGCAATGCAGAGTGCATTTTATAAGAATTAACTCGTATTCCCTGTACCTACTCAGTGGCCTAGTGGTTAGGGTGTCCGCCCTGAGTTCAAACCCCGTCCGAGTTATACCAAAGACTATAAAAATGGGACCCATTACCTGCCTGCTTGGCACTCAGCATCAAGGGTTAGAATTGGGGGTTAAATCACAAAAAATGATTTCCGGGCGCGGCCACCGCTGCTGCTCACTGCTCCCCTCACCTCCCAGGGGGTGATCAAGGGTGATGGGTCAAATGCAGAGAATAATTTCGCCACACCTAGTGTGTGTGTGACAATCATTGGTACTTTAACTTTTAACTTTAATTGTTGTGTGCTAGCGGGAGGACTTTTAAAATAATTATTTCTGAGGAGCTTCTCTCAATTCGTTTCAATTTCTTTGCTCAGTGTGTGCGCGCGTGCATGTGTTTTAATTGTAAGTCTTAAGGGGCCGTGCTGTGCTCCGACCATCAGATGATTTCCTTCTTTTGTTGTTGTCCTGCCTGTCGGGGTATGTTTTCGTCCTTTTGCATTTACCGGGAACATCAAAGCGTCGCATTTTCCTCCACTTCCTGTTTGCAGACGACATCACAGGAGCTCATTTTCCTTCCAATGTAAGTGAGAATCAGTTTGGATTTGACTATTTGAAGGATGCTGTTGTTATTATACCAGCCGTTAGGTCAGGGTTCTCGACTAGTTGCCGTTAGCGTACGAGTTTGGCGAAGAGCTCCTTTCTAAAACGTTGCTTCTTGTCCACGCAGGGGCCTCAAGCGAAGGCACGATGATGTCATGGAAGATGAGGACAAGACTGACGAGTCCTCTAAAGAAGAAGAGGAGGAGGATGGCAGTTCCTCAGAGGCTGACGAGATGGCAGCGGCGTTGGAGGCGGAGCTTAATGACTTTATGTGACGTGGGACGCTGACAAGCTGTAATTATTATTAAAAGAAGAATGAATGTCCTGTACAGTATTGCTGTGTTTCGTAGCGTTAATATTTGTCATGATCGCCCTCTCTTTTTTTTCAGGCGGGCGTCAATTATTTTATTGTGAAGAAAATAAATGGTAGGGGGAAAAAAATGAATATACTTTTAACTTTTTGTAATTATTTATTTAGAATAAAGTGGCGATAAACCTTCTAAATGTGTCCGCTCATGCCAAAGAATTTGAAGTTGTGCAGCTAAATTTCACTTTTTTGACTTCTCACATCATTTTGTACATACAGTAGAGGACGATGTCATGTGATTTTTATTTTATTTTTAAACACGCTTTTCGTGCACTTTGACCTTTTAACTCAATCCGACCTTCTTGTTGTTCTCAGCTTTTTTTGGACAAATTACACTGGAGCCAATCATCTTTCATACTTGGTGGTTTTAAAAGCGACATTCTTCGCAGCAGCTTCTACCGCTGGAAGGAAGTGAGGTACAAATTGACTATTTGAAGTGAAAATATGAACATTATTAAGAGGTTGTTTTTTTTTTACTACACCTGTTAGCACTGATTTGATGTACCTTTATTTGCTAAATCCTTGTGATGTATTTTTACCACAAATAGGTGTCTTAATGAATGGTAAAATGCATATTTGTGCTTAACATTTTTGACCTCGGGGCCCAACTTTGCCACTACAGAGGGACCCACTCAAATATTAACTCTGAAATAGTAATCTTACTTTTGATTTTAATCATATTCAATAATTATATCTAACCGACTTACAGTAAAACAGGATGAACCTTGTCAACCGATGTGAAACCATGTGTTAATCACACAGATTGTTATTAAGGCTTAGGTCAGGCTGATTGCAAAAATACATATCAAATGTGCTGCAAAAGAAAAATAAATACACATTCATTTTTGCAGTGCTAAAATGAATAAATTCTTACTAATTTAATGATAAATATTAATAATATACATGATTCGTAACTAAACTGTCAATAAAATTTAAGTGCAAATGAAAATACAGCTTGACCACTTTTGTCATATTTTTTGCGCTTCAGAAACTTCACTACGACTTTAGCTCCAGACTTCTTCTGTTTGTTTAATACTCTCATCACTGCCACAAGTGGTGGAAAAGTGTATTACAACTAAGTACTCTTTTTCGGCCTTCTAGTGGTTAAAAAACACTGCACTGAGCAACATACAGTATATATATATATAAAAAAAAGATAATTCAAATGTATCTTTATTTTAAAGCTGTGTAGCAAGAGTCCCTGAAAAACATATTTACAACAAAACATTCTAGGAGGTCTGAAATAATGTTTGTATAAAGAAATCAGCTTAAATTAAAAAAAAAAAAAATTATATATAGACATTTTGTTTTGAAAGGTGCCCTCATTGAGCTACATCAGAAATAATCATGTTGGGGTTATCATATTTTTCATTTTCACATCAACCTTCTCCTGGCTCCAGTGTTAAATACAGCTGTCATTTCACGTTCTTATTTCACTTTGTACTCGTGTTTTGTTGTGTTTTTTAGTCACAAACAAATAGATTAGATATACCAAGAGAGCTACTTTGTCTAAATAAAGATGTTTATATTAAAAACAAAAATGTTGCTATAGATTTATTTCCCAGTGATGCTCCATCCATTAGCTTTTTGCTGCAGTCTGACAGTGGCAATCACGCCGTACGACACGGTGAGACTCCCTCCTAATGGCTCCTTTTGTCACAAAGACCATCGCTGAGCTGTTAGGCCAGCTCAAGACAGACAGGGTCATTAGACAGGAGGAGGTGTTCAGATATGCATGAGTTTAGGGAACATAATAATAGGAGTTGTTTTCATGTCTCTTTATGAACAATGATGTCAGGGTGCTGCTTCTAAGGTGTCCACCAATAGCCCGCCTTGCCATCTGTTCTATGGCTCTCATCATCTTGTCAGGCTGTGTAATGGCCCCGGCAGGTGCCAGCTTGATTATACCCTGAATGCAACAGCGCAAAGTCAGCCATCAGGCTATTAAAAGACACATTTTAATGGAAATGTTCGACCGAGAATGTGACCGTGGGTCCTTCAAGAATCAGGAATTAATCTATACAATGTAAAAATGACAAAGTCCTGAAAGGAAAATAGATTTTATTATAGCGGTCAGCTCAATAAAAACCTACTATAAAAACACTAAGCAAATAACCGCTATATGACAGGAGTGATCTGCTGTTTTTTAGTAGTTACTATGTAAAAATACGCTATATCAGTGGTGCCCCACTGCAGGTCCTGTACCGGTTTGTGTCGTATTTGCTTTCGGACCGAACAAAAAATTAAATGATTTATAAACAGCATTTTCTCTGACTTAAAGGCCTACTGAAATGCGATTTTCTTATTTAAACGAGGATAGCAGGTCCATTCTATGTGTCATACCTGATCATTTCGCAATATTGCCATATTTTTGCTGAAAGGATTTAGTAGAGAATATCGACGATAAAGTTCGCAACTTTTGGTCGCTGATAAAAAAGCCTTGGCTGTACCGGAAGTAGCAGATGAGTAGCGTGACGTCACAGGTTGTGGAGCTCCTCACATCTGCACATTGTTTACAATCATGGCCACCAGCAGCGAGAGCGATTCGGACCGAGAAAGCGACGATTTCCCCATTAATTTGAGCGAGGTTGAAAGATTCGTGGATGATGAAAGCGAGAGTGAAGGACTAGAGGGCAGTGGGAGCGATTCAGATAGGGAAGATGCTGTGAGAGGCGGATGGGACCTGATATTCAGCTGGGAATGACTAAAACAGTAAATAAACACAAGACATATATATACTCTATTAGCCACAACACAACCAGGCTTATATTTAATATGCCACAAATTAATCCCGCATAACAAACACCTCCCCCCTCCCGTCCATATAACCCACCAATACAACTCAAACACCTGCACAACACACTCAATCCCACAGCCCAAAGTACCGTTCACCTCCCCAAAGTTCATACAGCACATATATTTCCCCAAAGTCCCCAAAGTTACGTACGTGACATGCACATAGCGGCACGCACGTACGGGGAAGCGATCAAATGTTTGGAAGCCGCAGCTGCATGCGTACTCACGGTACCGCGTCTGTGCATCCTCCTGGTAAGAGTCTCTGTTGTCCCAGTTCTCCACAGGCCAATGGTAAAGCTTGACTGTCATCTTTCGGGAATGTAAACAATGAAACACCGGCTGTGTTATCCGGCACAACAGTCAAGGGGTGCATTCTATGGCGGGGGTGCGTTATCCGGCACAACACCTGCCGCAATACACCGCTTCCCGGCTTTCTTCTTTGCTGTCTCCATTGTTCATTGAACAAATTGCAAAAGATTCACCAACACAGATGTCCAGAATACTGTGGGATTTTGCGATGAGAACAGACGACTTAATAGCTGGCCACCATGCTGTCCCAAAATGTCCTCTACAATCCGTGACGTCACGCACTGACGTCATCATACCGAGACGTTTTCAGCAGGATATTTCGCGCGAAATATAAATTGCACTTTAGTAAACTAACCCGGCCGTATTGGCATGTGTTGCAATGTTAAGATTTCATCATTGATATATAAACTATCAGACTGCGTGTTCGGTAGTAGTGGGTTTCAGTAGGCCTTTAACTTTCGCCTGTCCCACCAGACACAGCTTGTTCCTAGATGTGAAATAAAACTCTTGATAGGAAGTCGCCCTTTGATTTATTATTTATCTTTGTTACGTGGGACAATGCACATTAATTAACATTAGAGATGTCCAATAAATGCTTAAAATTTTAATATCAGAAATTATTGGTAACGGTTTCAACCTCCCGATTTTCCCGGGAGACTCCCAAATTTCAGTGCCCCTCCCGAAAATCTACCGGGGCAACCATTCTCCCGAATTTCTCCCGATTTCCACCCGGACAATATTATTGGGGGCGTGCCTTAAAGGCACTGCCTTTAGGGTCCTCTACATCTTGTCGTCACGTCCGCTTTTCCTCCATACAAACAGCGTGCCGGCCCAGTCACATAATACATCTCCCGAATTCGGAGGTCTCAAGGTTGGCAAGTATGCTCTAGTATACTCTGGACTGAAGCTGTGTGCCTTCATTGTTTTTGTAGCTGTTGTTTTGAGGCATGTTTAAAAAAAATAATGCACTTTGTGAAAGTCAAAGTATAGTATTTCCCATAGTTGTAGTGGGTATCAGGATTATCTCAGGGAGAGCATGTCCCAAATTCCAAGCTACTGTTTTGAGGCATGTTAAAAAAAATAATGCACTTTGTGACTTCAATAATAAATATGGCAGTGCCGTGTTGGCACTTTTTTCCATAACTGTAGTTGAAGTTGTTCTCTTATTTTGGAAAACCTTGTTTTTGATTGATTGATTGAAACTTGTATTAGTAGATTGCACAGTACAGTACATATTCCGTACAATTGACCACGTTAATCAATTCATGGTAAAGTTACGTTGTTTAATGCATCCAGCGGCGCATCACAACAAAATTAGGCATAATAATGTGTTAATTCCACGACTGTATATATCGGTATCGGTTGATTTCGGAATCGGTAATTAAGAGTTGGACAATATCGGATATTGGCAAAAAAAGCCTTTATCAGACATCTCTAATTAACATACAATGTAAATGTACCAGATTGTAGCCAAAGGCTGATTTCCATCTCATCGCAAAGAAACAAGCCCAGGGCTCCCACTAAATCAGCGTTATGGTGACGTGTATTTTTCATGTACCGTATTTTTCGGAGTATAAGTCGCACCGGAGTATAAGTCGCACCTGCCGAAAATGCATAATAAAGAAGGAAAAAAACATATATAAGTCGCACTGGAGTATAAGTCGCATTTTTTGGGGAAATGTATTTGATAAAACCCAACACCAAGAATAGACATTTAAAAGGCAATTTAAAATAAATAAAGAATAGTGAACAACAGGCTGAATAAGTGTACGTTATATGAGGCATAAATAACCAACTGGTATGTTAACGTAACATATTATGGTAAGAGTCATTCAAATAACTATAACATATAGAACATGCTATACGTTTACCAAACAATCTGTCACTCCTGATCGCTAAATCCCATGAAATCTTATACGTCTAGTCTCTTACGTGAATGAGCTAAAAAATATTATTTGATATTTTACGGTAATGTGTTAATAATTTCACACATAAGTCGCTCCTGAGTATAAGCTATGAAAAAAACTGCGAATTACAGTCCGAAAAATACAGTACTTATTTTTGCTGCATTTATCTGCCACACATGGAAGGTCGGTCCGTGAAAATAATATCTAGATTGGACCGGTCCCTGCTGCGAAAAAGGTTGGGGACCCATGCTCTATATAACAGGAGTATGCGCTGTTTTTAAAGACCTACTGCAAAAACGGCCATTATAGTCCTCTACATGCGTACTAATTTTTTTTTTCTGACGTAGTGCAAAAACACTAGTCAAAGATCCTTTGTATGAAGAGTGCTCTGCCGTTTTTAGGACCTCCTGTAGAAATGCCAGACAGAAATCCACTGACAAGTGTTTTTGTTGTAGGTCCTAAAAAAACAGCAGCACACTTTAACAGGAGTTTTCTGCTGTTTTTAAATATCTACTGCAAAAATATTTATCAAAAATGATCTTTATGTCCGAAGTATTCAATATTTTTTAAGATCTACTGCAAACATGGTCATCAAAGATCCTCTTAATGACAGAAGTGCTCAGGGTTTTTTTTCTGGCGTATTGCAAAAACATTAATCAAAGATCCTCTATAGAGATGTCCGATAATATTGGGATGCCGATGTTAGCGGCCGATAAATGCTGTAAAAAGTAATATCGGAAATTATCGGTATCGGTTTCAAAAAGTAAAATTTAGGACTTTTTAAAACGCCTCTGTACGGAGTGGTACACGGACGTAGGGAGGAGTACAGAGCGCCAATAAACCTTAAAGGCGCTGCCTTTGCGTACTGGCCCGATCACATAATGTCTTTGGCTCTTCACACACACAAGTGAATGCAAAGCATACTTGGTCAACAGCCTTACAGGTCACACTGAGGGTGGCCGTATAAACAACTTTAACACTGTTACAAATATGCGCCACACTGTGAACCCACACCAAACAAGAATGACAAATACATCTCGGGAGAACATCCGCACTGTAACACAACATAAACACAACAGAACAAATACCCAGAACCCCTTGCAGCACTAACTCTTCCGGGAGGCTACAATATACATATACACCCCCCGCTACCCCCTAGCCCCCCACCTCAACCTCCTCATGTCCAAGCTGCTGTTTTGAGGCATGTTAAAAAAAATAATGCACTTTGTGACTTCAATAATAAATATGGCAGTGCCATGTTGGCATTTTTTTCCATAAGTTGAGTTGATTTATTTTGGAAAACCTTGTTACATTGTTTAATGCATCCAGCGGGGCATCACAACAAAATTAGGCATAATAATGTGTTAATTCCACGACTGTGTATATCGGTATCGGTTGATATCGGAACCGGTAATTAAGAGTTGGACAATATCGGCAAAAAAGCCATTATCGGACATCTCTAATCCTCTATAAAACAGGAGTCATCAGTTTTTAGCACCTATTGCAAAACGTTATTCGAAGATCCTTTGTATAACAAGAGTGCTTTGCTCTTTTTAGGACCGCCTACAGATATGCTAGACAAAGATCTTCTACATGAGAGAAGTGTGCTGATGTTTTTTTTAGGACCTAGTGGAAAACACGCAACAAAGATTCCCTATATAAGAGGGTGCGTTGCTGTTTTTTAGGACCTCCTGAAAAAAACA